>NC_056741.1:735473217-735735717 GCF_019279795.1 Protopterus annectens | reverse complement strand
CCCATTATAGAGTACAATGCCCCTTTTGGTATGTACCTCACAAGACATCTACAACAACTGGAAAGGCCGCAGAAATACCTCACAAAGAGGATTACTGGCCTCAAACAGATGCCTTAAGCAGACCATCTCAAAAAACTCCAGCTTTACTCCATCGCACATCGCCTACTCAGATGCGATCTCTGCCTAAAATACAAAGCTATGTCAAACCCAGAGCTGTTGGACATGCTCCACTTAAAGTAATCCCAATCCTTCCGAGCTACACGCTTTAGGGACCTAAACCTTGTCACCACAATAAACAGAACATGCTGGAGGGATAGATTCCTGTCCCAGAGACTTCCCATACTCTGGAACAAACTACCTATCTATATCAAACAAAGCTCCTCATTAGCACTCTTCAAGAAAAATATTGATGACTGGATGGGAAATAGGAAATTCACCCCAGGGATCACCTCTGAGGCTCTGCTTGACAGGGGCACAGGAAAATAATTTTCCTGGGTGACGAAAGCCAGGGTACCTTTTTGGCTAGGCTTGTAGAGGCCCTAGGGCTGACAGCCTAGTACCTACCTATGAACCTATGAACCTATATATATATATATATATATATATATATATATATATATATATATATATATATATACGATATACAGTAGTTGACCAGTAATCCATCTCACACATCCTATCACCTACACAGTCCATCAAATAGCAGCTCCAGTAGCACAACATAGATTTTGTTTTGCAGTTAGTAAACTAAAGGTACAACCTGCTTTCAATTCAGGTTCTCTGAAAAGAGCCAACCCACCTTCCACTAGTGCAATCTACATTTATAGCAAACGTTACTGGCTGTTATCATTGTTACAACACAAACGTATTCAATTTACATCACCTAGTGAGCATGTCTCCCACTGAACCAACAAACAGTACATGTCTGACATCTTCAACACAAAACAAATGTATTTACATGGGGGACTGTACTCCCAAAACCTCCAACATAGAGGATTTGTTCCCCCACATATATATTTTCACAGTAAAGCCTAATCTCCAAATCCACTAATGAGCTATAATTGATTCCAAAGGGTTGGACTACAGCACAACTTAACATGTATATTCAACAGACTGTGAGAACTTACACAATGATCAACAAAGTGAACATTTGACCAAATGATTTTCAAATAAATTCCAGCACATATGAATACACACCACACCCACATCTGTGTTGTAGAAAGAGGTAAGTAAATGTATATGGTGTGTGTCTGTGTTTGTGTGTGTGTGTGTGTGTGTGTGTGTGTGTGTGTGTGTGTGTGTGTGTGTGTGTGTGTGTGCATGTGTGCGTGTGCGTGTGCGTGTGTGTGTGTGTGTGTGTGTGTGTGTGTGTGTGTGTGTGTTTTTCTGTGTTGGCAGGTTAGAGTTAGAGATAGGGGTAGGTAAGGGGAGAGCTTTAGAGTGTGTGTGCAAGGATTTTTAGGTTAAGGTTAGCATTATGGTTAAGTAAGGGAATACATGGAATGTAAGTGTATGTGTGTGCGTGTGTGTGTGTGTGTGTGTGTGTGTGTGTGTGTGTGTGTGTGTGTGTGTGTGTGTGTGTGTGTGTGTGTGTGTGTGTGTGTGTGTGTGTGTGTGTGTGTGTGTGTGCATGTGTGTGTGTGTCTATACATTGTTTATCTAAGCTATCTTCTGGAGAGACAGTGTTAAAGAAAGGAGTTTTCTAAGGTATGGTGTAAGGTTAGGGATATGGGAAGGAACAGAATTAGGGTTACAGTTAGGTTTAGCAGGCATTACTAAAATGTCAGGTAGACTACACCACCTCAGTAATACCTGATAACTTTAACACTAAATCTAATCTTACACTGTAACACAAAAAAAATCCTTCTTGTAACAATATCACTATTCAGACAGATTACTGCTTAGTGTTTTAAAGCAGTTTTGGTGTAAAGGTCGCAAAAGGAAATTGTTTTTCTTTTGCAATCTTTTTTCAGAGTTCCGAGTTTTTGGTTTTATAAATGTTCAAAATGTTTTTTCTGGTATACTCATATTTGGCTTTTGGACATGTTGATCACTCATTAGTCTATATACGGATACATATATATGTTTTATTTGTAATTATTATTACTGTATCATGTTTAAGATAGGTTCACAGGTAAGTAGTAGGCTCGCTGCCTTTGTGGGCCATTTTAAGCTTAGCCGCTTTTACTTTTTTGTGCTTGACTTAACCTATCTCATTTGGTTAGAGACTGACCTTACCCATCCCATGTTCAATATAGGGCATCAGTTGTGTCAGCTACACGTCTTCTGAATGTCCATTATACCTTTCAACTGTACAGATTTTCACAGAATGTCCAGATTTGTGCCTGGTATTTTTGGTCTGCTTTCATAAAATTATGGTTTTCTGGCAAATTGCTGGCAAATCATTTAAGACTGAAGTTAGAAAATAATGACAAACATCTGAGTTTCAGACTTCATACCCTTCAGAAAATTCATGCTAATGCAAAACCATCAACTCTCTAAGTTTGTAAGAGTAATATTTAAAAATTGTCCCTATTTTTGGGCCTTTGTCCAACTTTTATTATGGCTTTGTCCAGATTTCTTGCTCTAAGAGGTTGAGAGGTAGGATGCCCATTACTTTTTACTTTTTATGTCTTTATGGATACATTCAGGCCAGTAATTTGATGTCCTAAAGGGATCTCCAATACTGGAGGTTTAAGGTATGGCTCAGTGAAAACTGTAACTTGGATGAGCTTTTCTTATATTTATTACTGAATGGTTTCTGTGTGATTTTTTTTACTGTTTGGTTTGGATACTATTTATAAAACTTAAGAGTATGCTGCAATAAACAGTGCCTATTGCTGGGGGCTGTCATCCTGCACCCTTGCACTCAGTCATGGTTGCACACAGCAGAGCCAAGGCAACCGGGAGAAACAGCAGTGCACAGTACCTTATGCTCAGGTTGGTTTCTTTAGATGCTTTGGTTTCTTTTCATTGGTTCCTGTTACTTCTCTTTTCTTACCTCAGTGCTTCGCATTCATTATTCCCTGCAAAGCATTTTTGTTCTTGATTTCTGCTGCTGGTACATCAGCCACATTGTCCAGAGCCCAGGTATCCCAATTTAGGTCCATATGAGATGTTTGATTCCTCTTCTGATTTTCAGTAGTACTACGGTCATCTGACAACATTGGAAAAGCTGCCTGTTTGCACAGGCTTTGTGAGCTGTCTCCAGGATTTCTTGGGAAGTGTAAGCCTCATCTAATAGTGCAGATTTCTCCCCTTTGATAATATGAATCATCCCTTATAGATGTTGGCATTGCCACATACTTCCCTGGTTAGGTTTTAACTTCAGTTCTATCTTGAGACTCCAGAGATGTTATAGGAGTTGACCCTTAAGTATTGGGGACTGCGTCTTGTAGCAGCTTATCCTGTAGGCATTGCAGAGTCATTTTGGGGAATTCAGACTGGTGAAAACTGACCTACCATTTAATATGCAATGCTGTGGGGTATAGGAAGACTGTTGGTATTCCATTTATGATGCATAAGGCTTGCACTATGGTGAAGGACTTCCTCTTCGCTGCAGTTTGTTGGGAAAAGTTCTGATACAGATGTACTTTCATGAATTCCTTCCCCTCTGTGATGTTTTCCAGTAACACCACCTTGTCTCTGTAATTTAGCAGACTGAACATTATCTTCTGGGGGGGGGGGGTTGATTCTGGCAAGCCTTGAGTACCCTGTGGGTGTGTTTAATTATTATAATACAATTCAGTCCTGCTGCCTTGGAGAGGTGGTTCTGCAGGAACATTACTAAGTCTTTTTGTTTGGTCATCTCTTTTAGGTCCACTAGTCCTAAATTATTGCATCTCTGCCTATTTCCCAGGTCACACACATTTTAGTCTAAAGCTGTGCCTTTACCTACTCACTAAAGTTTCAAAAAGTATTTTTGAGATTTACACTGGTTGATTTTACTTTTTTGGCTAGTTTACTTGGCAGATAAATGGAAAATGCTTTAGAAATTATTAACGTGAGCTAAACATGATTGCTTTAAATTTTTCACTGGAAAGTGAATTGGTACAGAGGAATAACTTCCTGAATGTACCCCAGTCTACCTGCATTTGTTAGTGGTTAGGTCCTAGAAGTAGTGAGCAGGTAGGGATGGTAGTGAGAAGCTAGTCTTTATTGACTCATCCTCTTGAGTGGGTATAGGCAGTTGCAGTTTTTTGAGGAAGGGCTGAAAGTATGCTTCATATGCACAAGACTCATTAAATTGAGACCAACCAGTGTTTACGTTCTTGCTGAGCATCATGGGAGTAAAGCTATACCATCTCACACTATGCTTGCTGGCAAACTGCAGGAGGGCAGAAGCAGCATTTAAGCATCTCCTTTGCTCCTACAGAATGAATGCTAAGCTCTCTGGCTCTTGCCTCCTTCTTCTGGCATTCTCCAACAGTGGCAGAATAAACAAAAAGAAGAGAAGAGAAGGGAAGGGAAGGGAAGAGAAGGGAAGAGAAGAGAAGGGAAGAGAAGGGAAGTGAAAAGAAGAGAAGAGAAGGGAAGAGAAGGGAAGAGAAGAGAAGAGAAGAGAAGAGAAGGGAAGAGAAGGGAAGAGAAGAGAAGGGAAGATAAGGGAAGTGAAAAGAAGAGAAGAGAAGAGAAGGGAAGAGAAGAGAAGAGAAGGGAAGAGAAGAGAAGGGAAGAGAAGGGAAGAGAAGAGAAGAGAAGGGAAGAGAAGAGAAGAGAAGAGAAGAGAAGAGAAGAGAAGAGAAGGGAAGAGAAGAGAAGAGAAGAGAAGAGAAGAGAAGAGAAGAGAAGAGAAGAGAAGAGAAGAGAAGAGAAGAGAAGAGAAGAGAAGGGAAGAGAAGGGAAGAGAAGAGAAGAGAAGGGAAGAGAAGAGAAGGGAAGTGAAAAGAAGAGAAGGGAAGAGAAGAGAAGAGAAGATAAGGGAAGAGAAGAGAAGAGAAGAGAAGAGAAGGGAATAGAAGGGAAGGGAAGGGAAGAGAAGAGAAGGGAAGAGAAGAGAAGAGAAGGGAAGGGAAGAGAAGAGAAGAGAAGAGAAGAGAAGAGAAGAGAAGAGAAGAGAAGAGAAGAGAAGAGAAGAGAAGAGAAGAGAAAAGTTTCACTTTGAGTTACTTTGTTCACTGATGAAATAATTTATGCTCGAAGACTTCAACAATGGGTGTTCATTAAAAATAGCCAACAGGGTTGTTTTACAAGTGCTGGTGTGGAGATCAGAATTAAAACATCCATGTGAGTCCTTTAGAATAGTTTTTGCAGTGGTTTGGAATCCCTAGAGATGATCTGAGGAAATGATTCACATGAAGATAGGAAGAGTAGAACTTTCCTTTGTTGGATCTTCCAGCGCCACATTAAATTATATTGTAAGTTTTCCTTAACCTCATTTCCATTTGGGCACCACAGACAGAGGCATATCAAAAATATTACTCTGTAAATTACAGCATAACAGCGTTATGTAGCCTACATTTTTGTGTTTAAAGTAGATAGCATACTGCTGTCTTCCATATTGTGTTCTGTGTTGCTTTGTTGGCTTTCTCTGACAATGCCCATTATAGTCAAATGAATTATCTAGCTACCTCTTCACTGTGGTCAAGTGGCTTTATAGTCTGCATTATGTTAGCACTGTTGATCCAATCAATATGAAAGCAACTGACCTTAGTAACCTATAGGATTAATTCCAATAGTGCATGGTGCATAGTGCATAGTGCATGGTGCATAGTGCATAGTGCATAGTGCATGGTGCATAGTGCATGGTGCATAGTGCATTTTACAATACTACAGGCCTCAAGCTAAAATACATTCCTTCTCACTTCTTCAAGCTGGCATCGACCTGAAGGAATAGCCTTCCTTCTGAGAATACTTTCATACTAGACCTCAATCAATTCAATAAACAACTAAAGAAATAATTTAAGAATAAATATAAATGTTACTATTTTAAAATCAGTAAAGACAATATCCCACCATAAAAATTTGCTATTGCACAGGCTAACTAGCATTGTTGACTATTTCACCTTAACAACCCAAAACAGTCCTCATACATTAATTAGTTTATGTATTACTTTATTTTAGATTCCTATTATCGGACACAATTTGTTGAGCAATAGATCACTTGTAAATCTCTTTCCTACATATTTAATTTGTAAATACTGTGCTGAATTTGTTTTTTCTTTGACTCCAACTCTCTGACATTATTTGGTGAGCTATAGTTCACTTGTAATATTTTGCTGAATGGGTTTTCTACATATAATATTTAATTTATAAATGCTGTGCTGAATATGTTTGCCAATATCCCTCCACTGTATGTTTTATATTACCTTATGACCCAAGATGAATCTGTAAAAGGTGCTGTATCAGTCCTCTCCTGGTTAACAAACTTCAAACAAACAAGCAAATACAAAACTACAGTTGCATTAAAGACCACTGACTACAGTTTCATAGTTCTTATTTGCTTTAATCCAACTTTTACTCTCCATTTTCCCAAATACTATCCCTAAAATTCTGTATTGTAACACCCTTCCTTACTAATGACCTGTGTAGCTTTTCAGTCGAATATTATAAAATAACTTTTGCACTTCCTTGTATTTGTGCCTCCTTTCCTTCTCCTCACTCATTCCCATATACCTCTACTACATTCCAAATCTCCTACCATTTGATCCAGTATAAAGTGTAGCTTATTACACACCAATAAATATACATAATCAGTATATAATGGAACCGAGTGAATAATTCAAGGTTTACCACAGTTTGGGGAGGTTGATCATGAAGTCCAACCCAGTCTCACAGCTATCACGGAGACTCCTTCTACTCCCATAAAATAGCCAAAGATTGGAACACCCTTCCCCAACAGATAGCTAAAAACCCCAACCTGTCCACATTTAAAACTACCCTGAAAGACTATTTAAATGATAATTGGCTATGCCCCTGTATTACTCCCAACTAATATTCTTCCTATTCTTTCCCACTCATCTCACACGTTAACCCAAATAGTGCTCTTCCCACATAGGGCTATCCCACTATCTGTCTTATCTTTATTAATCTTTGTTCCTTCAGATGATCTAACTTGTAAAACTAGATGACCAATTTTAGTCTTTTAGAAGTGTCTCACCTTGTAAAGCTACATGACTTATGTACCTCATATATATTGTTAAAAAAAGTATTCATGTATGCCTGAAACATGCACGTTCATATTGTAATTCTGTTGTTATATGTTGCTATAATATTTTTAAGCTCAATTACATATTGTTAGTATTGTACTACTTAAACTAAGTTTACTGCTTGTACCTTAATAAGGTTCTTTTTGTTGTGGAGCTTTTCTCCTGGGGTCTCTGCTGAAAACTTTTTTTTTTCAACCCAGTAGGACACTATCCAGTTAAAAATGTAAATAAATAAATAAATAAGTAAATAAAATACGTCAAAGCCTTAGTAATCAAGTATAGCTCTCCTGTACCATTGGTAGACTACCTCTTACCCATGAGACTGCCATGATATTCTGCCATTATACAGTGGCATAATTAAAAAAAAAGAAATGTCTTCCTCTCTTTGAAATAATATCATTTTATGCAGGTACTT
Source organism: Protopterus annectens (assembly GCF_019279795.1). NCBI lineage: Eukaryota > Metazoa > Chordata > Ceratodontiformes > Protopteridae > Protopterus > Protopterus annectens. Next base: position 735,728,154 of record NC_056741.1, on the reverse strand, counting down.
CATTTTGTTTCCACCTCCTGCAGCTGATGGGAATGTGTGGGGATGGTTGAGTGATATACTACATATTCTTCACTGCATAAATGGTGATACTTACACAATATAATTAGTTTAGCACAATGTATGCCAGTTTTGCTACATAAGTTATATGTTTGCTATAGGAACAAAATTATCTGTTGAGTAGGTTTTCTCAATTTTAAATGTAGAGAATAGAGTCCAATTGCATGCTGTATTGCACTCAAATCTGGTGTAAGTTGAAAGGTACAGATATTTTGAAATACTGCAGTGGTATTAAAAGTGATCATATATTTAGTTAGTTGGTTATTTTATTTTAATTCCAATGGTGACTAAGACCAATAAATAGGGCCCTTTTTATAACTGAACTGTGGATAAAAGTTCCAGTAGTTAAAATAATTGATGGGGTCTTCCTGCAAGATAATTTTTAAACCAGGAGAGGGATGGGACATCGAGACAAAGAGTGGACAGCCTGTTAGTCAGAAGGGTGTGTGATACTGTACCGAATACCTTAGCTAGATCAAGGAAAATGGCAGATACCAGTTTACCTTTATTTCTGTTTTGACTTATTAGAGTTGTAAGGCTACCTAGGGCAGTAGTAGTACTGTGACCTGGTCAAAGCCATGCTGAGTTGGGAATAGAAGGTTGCTATCATGTACATACTTAAGGAGTTGGGAATGTATGCATTTTTCTAATATCCTTGATAAGGGGGAGATAAGATGGCAAATGGTCTTAAGCTGGAGAGTTAAAGTTAATTACCTCCTTTGTGTTAAGTTAGAATATATGATTTCTTCTTTATGGCTGGGACATAGTTTTCACACAGGGAGCAGTTTTTCAGTATAGAGATGGGAAATGCAAGATCATCATCAGCAAGCTGAAAGTATTCAGAGGGGAGATTATCTGGGGAAAGTGTAGTAGGTTTTAATTGTTGTAGCAGTAATTTTCATAGTGGAAGTGGGAAGTGGTTTAAGAGAGAACATAATATTAGTGGTATCATTTGATAGTTGTTTTAAGGCTATCACAGGGGTTGTGTTTTGTAAGAGGGAGGTTACTCTATGTAGGAAATGCTTAATATAATTGGTAAGTATGCATTCTGTGCTGTTATCTAGGGTGAGTTGGGTGGTATGGCCTGGATACAGAAGTTTATTAATGGTTGACCAGAATTTTTTGAGGATGTTTTGGTAATTGATAGTTTAAACAATAATTTTTCTTAGCTTGTTTGATTATTTCTTGTTTTGTTAAGCTCCTGAGTCTTTTGAAGTTAAGGAGGTCTGAGCTAGAACACAACTTTTTCCACTTTTTGAAAGCTGTAGGAGAAGTGCAGAAGATTGTCAGAGGAAAGTCCTAGTTCATGGATGTATTTTAAAGTAAGGGGGAGGGGTTTGTGTAAGGAGAGCAAAGTGAGTGGGGAGTGTGTCGCTTGGTAGGAGGTAGGTGTTTGGCTAATTTGCTTATGATGGTTCATAGGTTCATAGCTTAATAGGTGTGTACTAGGCTAATGGCCCTGGAGTCTTTACAAGCCTAGCCCATAGGATTACCCTGGTATCATGCCACCCATCATTAGTTACCAGTGTCTCTGTTGAGTAGAGCCACTGGAGTGATCCCAGTGGTGACTTTTCTATTTCCCATCCACTCATCAAGATTTCTCTTGAAGAAGGCCAGTGAGGTGCTCTGTTTGACATGTATGGGAAGTCTATTCCATAGCATGGGCAGTCTCTGGTTATGAACCTGTCCCTCCAGGACAGTCTTTTGATTGTGGTAATGAGGTTGAGGGCTCTGGAGTGTATGGTATGGAGGGATTGGGATTTTTTTAGACGTAGTATTTCTAGCAGAGCTGGGTCAGACATGGCTTTGTAAGTCAAGCAGAGATCGCTTCTAAGTAGGTGATATAAGACAGAGAATAGTTGGAGTTTTTTGAGTCTGTCCATATAGGAAAAGTGTTCAAGACCTAGGATCCTCTTTGTGAGGTATTTTTGTGGCCCCTCCAGTTGTTGCAGGTGTCTAGTGAGGTACATGCCAAATGGGGCATTGTACTCGATGATTGGCTTAATGAGGGAAGAGTAGAGGGAGACAATGACCTCTTTCTTCTTGGAAACACAACCCTTAGTAATGAGATGTGCCACATAGTAAGGGTTAATTTCCAATAATTAACAAGGATGCGTTAGCATTGTGAATTAGTACTCTTACTAGTTAAGATATGCATAGTGGGTGGAGACATCTAGGTTTAAATTTGTTGTATGTGGGGGCAGGGTAGGGTAGCAGAGTGATCCCGAGCGAGGCAAGGTCAAATAGATTGGGGCCCCACCAGAAACCTCAGTGTTTCAGAAAACACTCAGTGGTATGCAAGAGAAATCACTGAGATACAAAAGTCACTAGAGTGTAGACTAGGGACAACTGTAGTTGAGGGTGGACAGTAACAGCTTGACAGAGAGAGAGTTGCTGGTTTTAGCAATTCTCTTCATCTGTAACACTTTCCTACTCTTAGTTTATGAACTACAGGATTATTTATGAACTACAAATGTATTTAACATACATTTAATCAATGAAGCTACAGGAGATGCCTTCAATGTGTGAGCTAGTTGCTGGGTAACAAGAGGGCTACTCTTCAGGCCAAAGTAGAGTTGGACAGGAAAATGTTTAAGCTGAAGTTAAGAACTGTAACAGAAGAAATGTAAGGAAGAGGTACTAAAAGCAAAACAAACAGGTAAGATATAAGTATGCTACCAGAAGCTGTGAAGTTAAAAATAGTAGGGATGTTCTATTACTCAAGATCTGTTGGTAAAGCAGTTTGAGCTTCACTTAACCTAAGATGCACAGCTACATGTAATATCACACATATCGAAACTGGCAGAAAATAGAATATAAAGGCTTATGGATTAATCATATTCAACTTAGTAAGACATACAATGTTACGTTATGAAGCAATACAATTAATAATTTAGTGTTATAATGTATCACTATGTAGAAGGCTTTCAAAATACATGGAATGCTTGCATAATAAAACTCAGATGCATAAACAGCAGTGTGGGATTTATTCTTCCTGCAATCACTATGATACAGCGCCCAGTTGCAGCACCAGTATTAATAGTAACATTTAAAATGTTAACATCAGTTAAAACAGTTGGTATAACACTTGCAAAGCAGCTAAATACATTTTTTGTGTTCAGTTATCAGTACAGATTGCAGGACTTGCTATATCCATGGTGGTACACCATTCAGGACTCAGAAGAAGCAGCAACATGATAAACTAAGTTTACAATAAATACATAAAATTAGCAATAACTGCACAGAATAATAAGCTTTAATGCATTCACTATCACTTATGCTCGGAGGACATGAAATACTGTCTGTAAATGGAAGGGCAACAATTACCATTTACAAGCTGCTTTATTCATTTTAAATACCATTCCTTGTGGAATTACTCACAGAATCTTGGGAAATGCACATCTGAAGGGACATGTGCCAATGTTGCCATGTACAGGACAACAAGTTAAATATTGTAGTAATGATTGAATCCAGGCAGTTTGAGAAAGGGAAGTTGACTAGAATGAATTGTGAATTTCATCAGGGAATTGGTAGGAGGGATAGCTTCACAACATTCTGGAAATGAAGGATTGACTCCACCTCCATCATGAACCTTGGTGTCTCAGAAAACAATCAGTGGTATGCAGGACAGATTGTCGAGGTATAAAGTCATTAGAGTACATCAGGTAAAGTACCTCCAAGCATAATAGTAAATTTAGAAGATATGACTTGGAGCAGCAGTAGTTGGAGATGGACATTAATAGCTCAACAGGAAGAGCTGGTGTTTTTAGCACTTACTATCAGCTCTGTTTCCCAGACTTAGTTTATGAACTACAGGATTATTTACAAACTACAGACATGTACATAACATACATGTAATCAATGAGGTGATGCCCAGTGTCCTAGCAAGCTGCTGGGTGTTTAGAGGGCTGATCTCAGTACAGGGTAGAGTTGGGTAGTTAAAGTTTTAAGTAAAGGTTAAGAAAGAAACCTGGAAAATGCACAGCTGAAGGGACATGCACTAATGTTGCAGTGTGTACAACAACAACAACCTAAAAATATCAATTTCAACATCTAAAAAAAATAGCATCTTTAGAATATTTTGCAGTAAACTTTAAACATTATATGCCAGTACTGATACAGTGCACATAATCATAAAACCTGTTCTTAGAAACTAACATGACTAAAAATGTCATTCACAAAGTATAAATATTTAGAAATATTGCTTTTGTAGACATGGTTAAACAAGAGCTCCCTTTCCCTCAAAAACAAATAAATAAATTAGCATAACTAGGGGTCACAGAGACTCATATAATCACTCCAGAAGACTGTTTGTAGTATTTTCCACAAGTAAAAATGTTGGAAAGAATAACTTTCTCATATAAACATCCTCTTTTTATAGTAAAAAAATGCAATGAAACAACTGCAGAAATGAATTAATGTAGAACAATAAACATCAGCATCATACAGAGATCAATAAACACTCCTCCAATCCTTTGTATTTTTAACTGATGCTGCCTTAGCTTTGGTCAGTTCCCCTACCATTAATTCATCACCCAACTTAGACACAGCATGTGGAAAATGATCTTAAGAACTGCCACCTGCAGCCAGTACCGTTAATTAAAGACAAACAGCATTTTATAGCTTCTTCTCAACCTGGCCTCTCTTGATTTTGAAACTGCGGTTGTTTACCTTTTTGCATGCTGTTCTTTCAGAATATTATGTGTAGTCATTTACATATAATTGCTATAGACATCAAAATGCTCTTTTACGCTTTCCTTGGTGCTTCACTCTTGCTGATATGACCTTGCCTAATGGCTTGTACTTAATCCTTAAATGCTCTTCCCATCAATGCTTGTTTACTTACTACCGACTTTGCTTTAATCAACTTTCTTGGTTTTGATGCTATTTTCTTTCTGTAGAAATAGACTTTAACAATGTTCGCAGAACTTGCCTCCTGCAACTTTTTAAACCCCTTGCTATCAACTATCCTTGTAGTTTAGTTTCCTCTATCCTTGAACTTCCCTAAAAAAAAAAAGAATCCTCAGTTAATTATCTCATCTACAAATGGTTCTTTCTAATGTTATTATACTCCAAAGTATATGACAACAGTACATGGAAAAATGTAAGCATATTGCCTATGTACATACTTCCTATCTGCAGTCATCTAGTCTCCATGTGCTACCTCTTTCCTTTGGATACACTCACCTTCTCCCTTCTTCCCATAGCTTGTGTTATAAACAAGTAAGCAGGGAATGAAAGGAAAGATGCTGCAGTTTTTGACCCAAAATAAGATTTTTTTTTCATCTTTCATGGGACACACCCAAAGATTTATCTACTTGTAACTCATTAGGCCAGCCATTATTCCAGAAACAAATGTTAGGCATCCCTGATGTAGGTGAGAACCCTGTAGCCTATTCATTCCTATTTAGGGCTTGATTTCCCATTTGTACCACTGCAGGTGAGAATCAGACATTATGAAATAGGCCACTTAACTGGTCTCATAGAAGTCTCTGCTATCCCTCCAAAGCCCACCTAATATCCATTTGATATATTCAAAACAGATGCTTAGTTGAAGAATGATGGATGTGCTCACACCCACATCATTCTCTCTCCAACAATGCAGGTACCTTTTAGCTGTTCATGCCTCCTTTTATCCACAGGTAGGCATTGCTAATTTGTTAGGCTTAGGCACCTCTGACACTGTAGGATAGCTAAGTTGATGTTGGTTGCTCAAGTCCATCCTCTCCTATTCAGCCCTCCAGCATCCATGCTAGAAAGGCTCAGGCTTGCCAATGATATGATTTATTTACCTTGCAAGTTATACTTGGTGCTGCTGCTACAAATGTAGAGTAAGTCACAACCAGAACTTTATGCTGAAAAAGAGTGTCCTGCAATGCTTGTTTCACTTCCATTTGCAATTTGCCTTTGGATTAGTTCCATTCATATGCTCTCCCTAATGAACCAGGTCTTCCAGTATCTAATTTCATACTCCTTACATTTCCCAAACTCTTCCTGCCTTTCTTCTTTAGATCTATAAATTTCCATGGTGTCCTCTAAAATTCCTAGATTTAGTTCATCATCTTTCTCCTTGTTCCTTCACACTTCCTTCCAACACCGTTTTTGTTTTGTCTCTAGATTCTTGCAGTCATGTTTAGCTCCTTCCTCTGGATACCTTTACCCCCACCTCTGGTGACCATCTCTACCTTTTTTTACCCATCCTCCTCTTCTCTTGTTCCTTCTGTATTTGGTAGGCTTCCTGTATGATGTCACTGGCATCTTTGCCCTTCTTCTCCATTAACAAACTGGATTGTAATGGCCTCCTCTTATCCCTCCCATTCATCTGAACCTCCTCTGGCTCTTCTAAGATCACCTCTATTCTGGCTGCCATACTGGTTAGTTTGGTCATGCCCTCTTCCAGGTCTGAGATGGATCTGAAAGTTTCCTCCATAATCTTCAGCTCCTACCTCTAGGAGATTCTTATTGCCATTAGTGCAACTAGAAATAACATTGTGTTAACAGAGAATTGCTTGTTCAAAGTTCAAAGTCCTTTTACCTTAGGACTTTGAACAAGCAATTATCTGTCTATTGCCTTGGTACTGCTACACAGAAGGTCTTCTACATCCTTCCAGGTACTAGAATGACCTATACTTCTGGTGTCTCTGCTCTGACAGTATATTTTGTCCCCAGGGTAAATATGACTGCTAACAGGCATCAGTTATGACAAAAGGAGGAATGGCAGGATTAAACAGTGACACTGCATATGACTTCTCTGCATGAAACGTTATCCAGATGTGCCTTTGGTGACAGGGAAGTTAAAATCCTGAGAGATGAACTGGTCAAAAAGGTTTATAGTGACTGGATTCATGAGTGTCTCTAACCTGAGTCTGAACTAACTTTAGCAAAAACAATAAAATTTGCTACCCAGAATGAAAATGTTATGACACAAGAAAGTGAGGTGATGAAGCCGGCAGATCTTCCAGTACATTAACTTGTGTAAAAAAGGCCCATAAAGCATAAACCAGAGGGTTCAGAGAGCCATACAGTGGCAAACTCAGGCCATATATATTACTGCTGCAGTTCCGACAGCCATCTAGCTAGTTCACTATAATGTTTAGCTTTAAAAGGAATGTGTCCAGAAATTGTAATTTATTGACCATTTGGACAGTTTCTCCATCTCTTTCAACTTTCTGGTTTAAAAGACCACATCTACGCTTGTTTCCCATCTTTCCTGTAACTAACCTACTAGGTAGCACTAGAAAGCCTTAAATTGATACAAGCCTTCTAGCGTAGGAGAGAGACTTTGGAGTGATTATGTATCAGTTTTCTGTACTTTCTTGCTGTACTTAACTGTTTTCTGCCTAAATGCAGATTTTCCAGCGTTTATTGTGATTTAAAAGCTTGTTTTTTTTCACATATTGTACTTATTTGACTGCCTGCACTTTTAAAAAGTTGTTTTATGTTTAAATAATTTGTTTAATTGTTGTAAGCTACACACTAACATTCAATAGCCTTTTCTAATTGTTTTTAGTCGTTTAAAGCTGTTTTAAGTGTATTTTTTACTGTTTTTGCCTTATCTTTTCAAAAAAACAAACAAAAAAAAATTCCTTGTTTCCTGCCTTTCTAAGCTAGTATAGTCCAGTTTTCAGGCTAGTGCTGAATTCATAGGTTCATAGGTTCATACTAGGCTATCTGCCCTAGGGCATTTATAAGCCTAGCCAGAGTGTGTTTGGCTTTCGCCACCCATTTTAAATGAATTTTGCTATGCCCTTTTCTGAGGTTAGTATACTGTGCCTCTGTCTAACAGTGACACAGAAGTGATACCCGGGGTAAACCTACTATCTCCCATCCACTCATCAAGATTCCTCTTGAAGAGAGTCAATGAGGGACTCTGCCTAACCTGGACTGGGATTTTATTCCAGAGTGAAGGGAGCCTCTGGGTTATGAATCTGTCCCTCCAGCATGTCCTATTTATTTCAGTGCTGAGGTTCAAGTCTCTCAAGCACGTAGCTCGATGGGATTTGGATTTTCTGAGGTGCAGCATGTCCATTAATTCCGGGTTGGACATGGCTTTATACGTCAGGCACAGATCGCCTCTGAGCAGGCGGTATGCCACTGAGTAGAGCTGGAGTTTCTTTAACCGGGCAGCATCAGGGCTGTGATACTAGTTTCTGAGTTGCCCATACCTTACTTGGATAGAAGGAAGTTTCTCTGTTCACCTGTGAGAGAGGGGAGCTTTGAGCAACCTATCTGTCCCTGAAGGAGTGGTTCCAGCCGAGAAGTTAGTAGTTTATTGGCCATTTTGGGCTAATTTCTATCTCTTTCATTTCTCTACTAAAAAGAATGTGTTTGCATGGTTTTGCACATCGGGCAGTGCCGGTTAACTACGGTTAAATTATTCCCGGCTCCACTAAGTCTCCTCTTCAGTTTTTCCCTTGAAACTAGTCTAACTCTCAACCTAAGCATTCAAAAAGCATCTTCCAGTCCAGCACTTGCTCAGACCTAATAGCAAGCACTAATATACCCTGACACTGATTGCCCAGCAGGGCAAGTCTCTTTATTCACCCCTCGCCAACCAAGCGATTAAGCAGCTCATCCTACTATTCAGGCATGACCAAAGGGCAACTTCAGGTGCACTCTCCAGTCCAGCTGGTGAATCTGGGTATTTTGAGGCAATGTTACAACTGTCTCATGTACACAGACAACCATCTCCTCCTATAACAAAACACTAACATATACGAGAGATGCAGTTATACAGCCAAACTGGAAGCTAAGCTGTCTCGACCCAAGACTGGAACAGACAGTCAAGAGGAGAAGGTTAAAACTTGCACCACAACTCCAGCCGCACACAGACCTACTAAAACAGCACTGGCAAAAAATACACATAAATACACAAAATCATACTTGGAGGCTCTAAATAAAAACCTGCAAAAGCATCCGAGTTCCAAAGCAGACACCCAAACAACCTGCACTTCCCGTCACAAACCAGACAACACATAAAACACAAAATCAGTCTGCTGCACAGCCCTTAAGGTGAAATAACATACCTAACACACTAGTAATAGGTGACTCTATAGTCAGGCACACTGACGTCCCACTCACTAGGCTGAACAAGCAGAAGGTTACTGTTAGCTGCTTGTCGGGAGCCAGAATCTGCCACATAACACAAGCACTCAGGTCACTCCAGAGCAAGTACAAATATCACTCTGTCATTGTTCATGTTGGTGTGAATCACCTGAGACGTACCTCCCTGGACTATATGAAAAGAGACATGGAAGAGCTCTTTGATCATGTAGCCCAGGCTGGTATGACCCTGACCCTGAGTAGCATCCTGCCCTCACCAAGAATGATACCTCAGTATAAAGAAAAAATTATCAATTTCAACAATTGGATAAGCTTCTGGTGTCATTCAAAGGGGCTCCAGTGTCTGTCAGCCTGGGATGACATGCTTGACAAGCCCGCGTTGCTTCACAAGAGACGGCTTGCACCTGTCACCCCTAGGCTTTCAAATACTGGCCAAGGCTCTTGCTGCCCCCATAGTGCCTTTTTTAGGCAAGGCTCAAAAGTCAAACCAACCTCCGTAAACAGCACAATTAAAAAAAATATGAGGGTTATGCTACTCCACGCCAGGAGTTTAAATCTCAAAATGCACAGGCTGAAAGCACTCCTCAGTATGGAGAACATCGACATCTGTGCAGTAACTGAAACCTGGTTCAAGGCTCCAGAGAGCACCCCAGCACTACTGGGCTACAACTCATACCACATGTTTCGGCCACAGAACACGGACAGAAACACAAAAGGAGGGGGTGTATCCATATTCATCAAGGATACCTACACCTCCAGGTTAGTGGCGCAGCATGATACCTCTGAGATCATCCATGTGCAACTAACATTGGGCAAATCTGCAATGCAAATTGTGGCCTGCTACAGATCACCCTCCATGACCCAGGACCACCACTCCACCTTTCTGGAGACACTGGAAAACATGAAGGTCCTACCAAACACCCTGATATTGGGCAATTTCAATTACCCTACCATTCACTGGGAAAACTACTCGAGTACAAATTCCCAGGCCCAGCTCTTCCTGGAATTCATCAACTCAAATGCCCTGCATCAGCTGGTAAACTACCCTACCAGAGGTGAAAACATATTGGATCTGGTCATCACCAACATGAGCGACAGGTGTTCCACACCAGAGGTCAACCCGTCACTGGTTAGATCAGACCATAAACTAATCACTCTGGATGCCCACACCCCACCACCACCCCCAACTAAGGAAACCACAATAAAAAACTTTTCTAAAGCAAACTTCACCTTACTTAAGACAGAGGTGGTAAGTTTCACAGCCCCCACGCTAAAGGATAATGCTGCCCAATATGCAGAAACCTTTACAAATGCACTCTTTGAGCACCTACAAGGAAGCATAGATCATGCCATCCCTAGCAAAACCAAGACTCACTCCTCTAACAGAAGGAAACCAGTTTGGTTGACCCCTGCAATAAACAGGCTGTATAATAGAAGGAGGAAACTAGTTCAGAAGAAAAGACATCCTTGATCAGTATCAGTTAGAAACTGAGGTCCCTCATAAAATCATCCAAGGCTAACTTCGAAAGAAAAATAGCCAAGGATTCAAAAGATAACCACAAAGCCTTCTTTAGCTATGTCAAGAATCTAAGCGGCAACTCGCAGATATGCACTGAACTAGTGCAAAATAGTACAAAATATACTGACCCTACTGATATTGCCAACATCCTGGCAGATAGATAAAGTGCAAACTTCACCCCCCTCTAACCTCCAAAAGGGCCCACAACAATACCGGAAAAGTGTAGTGTCCCAAAAATCACAGACGCACAGGTGAAAACAGCCCTTTCAAAAGCCAAATGGGACCAGATGGTGTCCCAGGCTGCATCTTGCATGAACTGCAGAATGAACTAACCCCCCACCTAAACACGCTGTTCAACCTCAGCCTCTCCACAGGCTACATGCCCATAGAATGGCACACAGCAACAGTTCTTCCTCTCCACAAAGGAGGGGCCACAACTGACCCTGGTAACTATCGCCCCATAAGCCTGACTTGCCTGGTCTGGAAGGCAATGGAGCGCATCATCATGGAACTCATTAACAAAGACATTGGGAACCTCCAAACACTTGACCCGACCCAGTTCGGCTTTGTTAAGGGCAGATCATGCCTACTAAACCTGGTTGACTTCTTCGAGACAGTCACCAAGGCCATAGACGAGGGAAAGGTGGTTCACACAGCCTATCTTGACCTCGCCAAGGCTTTTGACACCATTCAACACTCAGGTATTACAGAAAAACTCACCAGCCTGAACATAAACCCCTATGTTACGAGATGGGTTGCCAACTGGCTTACAGACAGAACTCACACGGTAAGAATAGTGGGCTCCAGGTCTGACTCTAAACCAGTCACAAATGGTGTCCTGCAAGGCTCGGTCCTGGGACCCCTACTGTTCGGCATATACTTCTCAGAAGTACAGGCAAACACAGGAGGACTATGGCTAACCAAGTTTGCCGATGACTGCAAACTGGGAGCCATAATTGACTCTCCGGCTGACACAGACATCCTCCAAAAGGGCCTTACTGAGACGGACACCTGGTGTCAAAGTCATGGCCTCAAGCTAAATGCCAAAAAATGCATAGTCATCCTGTTTGAGAAAAACAGAATACCCACGAATTACCACATAGGTGGCAGCCCCCTTAATACAGAAGAGGTAATAAGAGATCTGGGGACCCAGGTAGATAGTAATCTCTCCTTTGACAATCATATTGCCAAAGTAGTTAGAAAATCCTTCTATGTGGCCCATCTAATTACTAAAGAGTTTGCATCTAGAAATAAAGAGGTTATAGTGCCCCTCTACTCGTCACTCATTAGACCCATCATATAGTACAATGCCCCATTTGGGATGTACCTCACAAGACAATTCCAACAGCTGGAAAGACCACAAAAGTACCTCACCAAGAGGATTACTGGTCTCAAACATATGTCCTATGCAGCCCGACTGAAAAAACTCCAGCTGTACTCAGTGGCATATCGCTTACTCAGAGGTGATCTCTGCCTGATTTACAAAGCCATGTCCAACTCAGAATTGATGGACATGCTCCACCTAAAGAAATCCAAGTCACTGCGAGCCACGCGCTCTAATGAGCTAAACCTCATCACAACAATAAATAGAACATGCTGGAGGGATAGATTCCTGTCACAGAGATTCCCCATGCTTTGGAACAAAATTCCAAATTACATCAGGCTGATCCCCTCACTAACACTCTTCAAGAGAAACCTTGACGAGTGGATGGGTAACAGAAAATACACCCCTGTGATCACTTCATTGGCTCTGCTTGACAGAGGATCAATTAATTAATCAATGGGGCGGCGAAAGCCGACACACTCTGGCTAGGCTTATAAATGCCCTCAGGCAGATAGCCTAGTACCTACCTATGAACCTAGGAACCTATGTAAAACTTGAGGGAAACTATGACATCTGGCTAAAGCCTGTCATTCTGCCCAGAAAGCTGATAATGCAGAAACTGCAGTTTCAGAGTTTACTGCTTTGAATATAGCAATTACTGGTCCTGAAGTAAAGAAAATTATTTGCACTATCGAAACTGGCATATTATCCGATACCCAATCCTTGAACTGATTATGGATACCAAGTCTCCAATGTCATTGTCACCTGAGGACTTATATAAATCCTAAAATCCTGTATTTGTGGTGTGCCTTTCACAACATATTAATGTTTATCTTTTGTTAATTCTGCTAAATGTGACCTACCTGTACTTGTGTGCATGACAGTATATGCAAAGTACAAGAATCATCTGGTGCCAGTCATATTTTAAGTAGTAAAACTAGGACTTTATTTGGTATGAACATTGCCACACCTATCACTCAGTCTGTTTATTTCTCAGAATAAAGTTCTTTCATCTAAACAACTTGCACCTTTAGTTTACACTTCCTTTAAGCCTGGTATATCAGAAATATTTTTGTCAAATTTATTTTCAGTAAATGTTTCTGTGTGCTACAAAAAATAAAACAAATAAAAGAAATAAAGTAAAATGAAATATAATGAAATACATCACAGAACAAGCAACTTATTCATTAGGTAGCCAAAATATCAAGGACATTTATACTAATTAAACGAGAATAAAAGAATCAAATGAAACAACTTCATGATTATTTAAAGCAGAAAGCAGCTAGTTTTTCAAGTATAATAAGTGGGTATACTAGTAAAATCTACTACTAACTTAGGGTACGTTCATGATAATATGGCATATACCTCTCTATGATCCTTTCCAGTCTGATTTTTTTCTCTTGAACTTGGAGACAGTTTCTGTTCATTTAAATATTTGGTTTTATGGTAGGAAAATATTGTTGTGGAGCTCTGACAAAGATTACTCTACTAATTTGTACATAAACAGTGGCAAAAGTGTGCTGTCAGTACAACGGGAACTTCCATTTTCAACAGGGGTTACTGAATTAATTAATTTGATGGATGATGATATAACTGAGGCAGTAGATGTATTACACCTGGTGTCATTACTTGTGGCAATCTAAAGGAAATTTTGTGGCATTTAAATGTATATCTACAAATAACTAATAAAGCCATTGTCATTGATGGTTGCCCTCTTCCACCCATCAAGGAACTTTTCTCATGGTTGAAGGGTGGTATAATGTTTGTAAACATCAACCTTGCAAATGCTTATCAAGTTCCATCACATGAGAACAGCAGGGACTTAACTAAATTTATAATGCATGATGGCTCATTCAAGAACAAGAGAGCATGATAATGAAACAGATAAATGCACTGTCAGCCTTTCATAAGCTGATGAATACTATTTGTAAAGGTGTTCTAACTGTTCATTGATACCAAGATGATATCATAGTTTATGGACACTCTACCTCTAAACCTAACAGTCAGCTAAAGTCAGTACTTTGCAGTCTAACAGATGTTGATTTGCAAAATCAAAAGTACTCATTGAATATACCTCTGTGGATCCCCAGGTAAGGCTAAACTTGCAAATGCATTAATAATCTAATAATTAAACACAGCCTAATTATCCACTGGCATATCTTATATCCTCTCCTCACATCTCTCAATTTAAATTGTCATCCTTCAAACTTACTTTACAAACAAACCTCTTCCTTATCTATCTTTTCATTTCCTCTTACCTTCTCTTTTCTATAAAACTTCTCATACCAAGGCCAGATCCAGCACAAGGTAACTTAGGCAGCTGCCTAGGACCCACTGCTGGCTGGGGACCTGGCAACACAAAAAATTAAATAAAAAAAGTTTCTTCTTATTGTCATTGTAATAATAATAAAAATAAAAGAATACTAACATAATGTAGACATAGACTTACAGGTTGGACTTTATAATTGCTTTTATAGAAGGTTAAGTGAACACAGTTCATGTTACTGTTAGTTCATACTGAATAACATAACTCTACAATTATTGTCCTAAAATAGCCATACTTTGCTTTGTACGTTATATCCTGTGTGTATTCACTGAAGTATATAGCTGTTATCACTGGACTTAGAGGCTGTATGTTACTACTCTTAGTCTGTGGTTTTACAGAGCTGATACTGTATGCACTATAATCAATTTTAATTATAATGTATGCAATATAATTAATTTTACTCTCCAGCTCTATTCCTTGCATGCTCTCCACTTCACATTCTTGTAACCTTTGCACTAATTCTGCCTTATTTACCTTTATTTTCAGTTTGCGCGGGTTTCTTTCCTGAGTGACCCCCCCCCCAACCTGGGATTCACTGCATAAAGCAATTTCTACCTTCTCCACTGAAGCTGACTATCTTAACTAAGTAAAACCTCTGGGAAGCAAGAACCTGACTCCCTCAAGCTATTCAATTGTAATAGGTGAACTACAATTTAGTTTTTGTAAACTGTTGAGGCTTAATGGTGTATGCACAACAACAGTGAAGGGATCTAGCCAATTGCCACTAGACTGGGCTATACTACTTTGAATCAGCCTTACACTCACACAGTGTTCCAGTCCCAAGCATTTACTTTTTAATTTGGTAAAGTAATTTCGCTCCCTCCTTATTGACTACATTTGCTAGTTTACCCCTAGGATCCAAATAAAATTAGCCTGAAAATTGGTGTAAAATTAAAAAAGAATAAAACAAATTAAAGTACAGCCAAAAACATTGCTTACATACAATCATACAAACCAAGCCAAAAGCCCAAGGTAACTCTCAGAGTCAGTGTTAGCACCGCTGCGCTCAGCTCGATCCGCTCACCTCCATGCCCCCAAATTCCACCAGCCCCCACTAGTGCTAAATTTAAACCAGACTTTGCCACTCCCTTGCCACTCCCCTCCTGCTAAGTACCAATCAGCACCTCACACATCATTGAGCAACCCTGCCCCCTTAACCCATTTCCTTCTCTCTCATTCTTCCACACCCTGTTAGCAGAGTCAGCCATCAAATTTGGCCCGCCCTCTATCAAAATGCAAACAAGCAAAAAACACTAATTACCCAAATGCCTATACTGTTTCTATTTTACCATCTCACTGCCTATGAACAAACACTTGACCATGGTATTCACTACCCAAATGGTCAAACAGACACCCACAACTTCACACATAACACCAAACACTTTACCTTCCCCAGCACACCAAATATACCACCCTCTATAAAATATCACCCATGTACAGCCACAAAACATAATCCTAAAGACAAAGACTATATAAAGCTTATAAACAAACTCCTAAAGCTCAGAATATCCTGTCACTATAACCTTATAACACATGGAGACATTCATCCCAACCCTGACCCCCCCCCCCACACCCAATAGCCTCCACTCCCCTACCACAATCCCCACAGGCAAGCTACCCATGAATACTCTCACTAGTTCCCTCCTAGCATTTCACCTAAATATTAGAAGTATTAACAATAAGATTCTCAACCTACACGCCCTCCTAGCAACCCACTCCCCACACATTATGTGTCTTATGGAAACCAGGCAAAAACCCAGTACTACTGACAATGGGATACTACCTCCAGGATACAATATTCATCGGTTAGACTGTGCTACAAGGAAAGGAGGTGGGATAGCAGTCCTTTACAAAAATACTCTAACCATTAATAAAGACACCATTCAAACTCCCCAATTCAATAATGCAGAACTCCTCATAACCAAGCTACAGATTAACTAAAACAAACACTTGAACATCGTCTGTGCATACATTCCACCAGGCAACAACCTAAATACCCTAGAAGATCTCCTTTATTGGTTATTCACTACCTATCCCCAAGAAACCATAGTTCTTGGTGATTTTAACACCGACTGGCACCCCTGCTCCTCCGACCCCCCCCCCCCACTCATATAAACTTATCTGGGTTTAAACAGACCATAACCTCTCCCACTAGGATAAACAACCAACCAACAAGGAAAGTATCCTAGACTGGATCCTAGTTAATAACCAACCCCAACTGTACACAGCTGGTACTCTCCCTGATGACCTCAGCAACCATTGTCTAACATATATCATAAAACATAAGGCAGGAAACCCTCACCAGCCCAAATATAAAACATTTAGAAACAGGAAAAATTTGATGCTGCTATATTCCAAAATGAATTAAAAGCAGCTGACTGGTCAAAACAAAAAAATCTAACATTAGAAGAGGCCATAGATCTCTTTAACACTTAATTCCTAAGTATCCTTGATTCCCGTGCTCCAGCACGTACAATAACAACTAGATCAAATACAGCACTATGGCTCACAAAAGATACCAAAGCTAAAATCAAAACTAGAAACAGAGCCTGGGCCATCTGGAGAACAACCAAAGCCCCACTTGACCATCTAAAATATCGTCACCTCAGGAATGATACAAAAAATCTATTTTACTGGATAAAAAAAGTTTCTAACAAAATCTCCTACAAAAACACCACAACAACCCTCAAAAGTTCTGGGCAGGCTTAAATCAACTACTTTGTCCAGGTCACTCCACCACCCCAACCCCGGCTAACTACACCCATAGTTCCCCAGAGACCATAGCTAGCGCCTTTAATAACTTTTTTACTGAAATAATACAATCCCTAGCAAATCAACTAACCCCCTCTAACTTAAACCACATGCCTAATCTACCTAATAATCACCCGGAATTTAGCTTCCAACCAATATCCACTAGTTTTATCAAAACACTTCTAAAAAAACTAAAACCTACCACCTTCGCTGCTGACCTCCTCCCTGCAGAGTACCTACAAATAGCTGCAGATGCCATTGCATATCCCATATCTATCCTCATCAACAGAACCTTATCCAAAAATGCTATCCCCTCCCTCTGGAAAATATCTCACGTCATCCCACTCCATAAAGGTGGTAGCTCCTCAGACATATCCAACTATAGACCCATTGCCATTCTTTCCCCACTAGCCAAAATAATGGAGAAATGTGTGCACAAGCAACTAATGCAATACCTTTCACAGAATAACTTACTCTCCGACTCCCAGCATGGTTTCGGGCCATACCACAGCACCACCCCAGCCCTCCTTTCCTTTACTACTGCCATAAATTAAAACAGGAATGACAATAGGCTAACATCAGCCCTCTTTCTTGACCTATCAAAAGCCTTTGACATGGTCAACCATGAACTTCTCATTTTTTTCACTAAAATCTATTTCCCTCAACAAGCCTGCTATCCAGTGGTTCCAGTCCTACCTGACTGGTAGACAGCAGGCGGTACTATGGCAGGGAAAACTCTCCAGCCAGCTACCTCTCACACTTGGTGTCCCTCATACTA
Organism: Protopterus annectens; assembly: GCF_019279795.1. Taxonomy (NCBI): domain Eukaryota; kingdom Metazoa; phylum Chordata; order Ceratodontiformes; family Protopteridae; genus Protopterus; species Protopterus annectens. The sequence continues at coordinate 735,710,336 of NC_056741.1, read as the reverse complement.
GGTCCACTACTCTTCTCTATTTTTATCAACAACCTCCACACTGCTATCCCTAAAGCCACCTGCATTCAATATGCAGATGATTCCACTCTCATCTGCTCAGCCACCTCCCCATCCGACTTGCAAATCTTAACCCAAAATACATTTAACACTATTGAGAACTGGCTCACTAACCAATGCCTACTTCTGAACCCCAATAAAACTAAACTTCTACTCTTCTCTCCCACTAGTAGATCCACCACACTTTCATTTTCTGTCACATCTAACAATGGTACCACTATTTCCCCAGATAATCACACCAAACTGCTAGGGGTTATCATAGACAATAATCTCAAATTTGACCTACAGGCCAACAAAACAATACAGACCATCAATAAGAAGCTTGGATCACTGTATAGAAACAAGACATTTTTAACCCCACTGGCTAGGACTGCAATCGCCTGATCACACCTACTCTCTACTCTTTTATATGCCTCGCCTGTACTCTCAAACCTCAACAAATCTGAACTAGGTAAGCTGTCCCATAGCTACAATCATATTGCCAGATTCGCCACTGGCTCCACCTATAGAACCCACCACTGCCAGAACCTTAAACAACTAGAGTGGCTAGAACTGCCCAGCTTAATTCAATTCAATCAACTCTTAATAGCGCACAAAATTTTGTACCACCCTAAGGATACCCCCTCACTTAAAAATATTATTAAGCCATATAGCAACCTAAGATCCCTACGGTCAGCCGATAAACTACTGGCCCAAACCCACAAAGCTAATAACTCTGCTGGTGAATCCCTGTTTGCCAACTTCACTGGCAAAACCTGGAATTCGTTGCCAAACTATATAACCCTACAATCCTCCAAAAGTCTCTTCAAAAAAAACCTCAAACAGTATCTCAAAGTGAATTGGCTATGCCCATGTACCAACCCTGATTAAGTTATAAACTAAAAGCATATTCTGCAATTATCATAACTTGTAACTACATCACCAAGCTCTGCTTCCAATATGAAGTCTCTTACTTTTAATTGTCTGTCCATGAGAATTGTGAGTCCCTACTAGGGAACACTACTAACCCATTGTATATAACCACTTTGTTTTTATAATTGTTTGCTAACTTCTGTGTAATCTATGTAAGTTTGTCTATATGGAGCTTTTCTCCCCGGGCCTCTGCTGAAAATGGACATGTATCCAGTCGGACTATCCCGGATAACAAATGTAAAATAAAATAAATAAATACTAAATAATTTCTTAAAGTTAACTATTTGAAATGTCAGGACCTGCTACAGTGACAAAACAGAGACTGAATGCCCAAAAAAATGGGTGTACATATTCTAAATCCAAGATGGCCAGAATATTCCCTTTTCTCCAAGGTATAGTGATTTGAGTTAGTATATGTAAGTATGGGTCTACTTTGTAAATTCGAAATACTGAAATCTCGAATTTCAGTATTTCAAACTTACAAAGCCGCAGACTCACATTTCCGAAACCGGCAAAAGCGCGAAATTCAAAATACCGAAGCACAGATATTTTGAATTTCTGGTTCCGGTGATACGGTATGTGGATGTTTGGGTTTCATTTTGGTACGTTTGTGTGTGTAAGTATGTTGGTTAGGGGTTTAGTGTGTGTAAGTGTGTGTTGTGACTGTTATGTGTGTGTTGAGGGAGTGGAAGATGTGTGTGTGAGAGTTTCGTTTGTGTTTCTGTTTGTGTGATCTTGGAGTTAGAATATATAAATACGGGGGTAGGGAGATGCAGGGAGTTTTTCCCCCTGCTTATATGTAGTTTAGATGAATTTGTTTGATTGTGGGGGGGAGTTTTGTGTATGTTTATGTGACTACTGTATGTGTAGCGTAATTACGGGATTTTGAATTTCATGGTTGTGTGTATTCGAATTTGTGAGTTGTGGTTGGGTTTTCGGCTTTGTGGTTTCGAAATATTGAATTTCGAGATTTCAGTATTTCGAAATTACAAAGTGGACCTGTAAGTATATATATGTTTGTGGGGTATTGGGGTGCAAGGGAGCTTGCTCCCCTGCAAAAAAGAAGTTTAAAGGAGAAGAGCGACGTTCAAGATTCTTTCTTCCCATGTTGTCATTTTTTCAGAACATCAGCACTTGGCATTTGGAGTGCTGAAATTTCAGCAGGGAATGTTTCTTACAGCATTATAAGTGCCAAATGGGAATGCACTTCTTACAACAAGCAAAAACCCAGTACAGGAGACTGACTGAATGAGTTATGGAGCAAAATTATCTTTTTATGTGTGGAAATAATGAAAAGAGATGCATTAACAGGTGATGAACACAATAGCTTGCATTTTGAATTGACTTTGCATTTTAGATAAAAAATTGTTGCGCAGCAACATTAGGTGTGTGTGTGTGTGTGTGTGTGTGTGTGTGTGTGTGTGTGTGTGTGTGTGTGTGTGTGTGTGTGTGTGTGTGTATAGAATTCCCCAGTTAGAGAGCACTATCTAGTTAACAGAGAATTAAACCCTGTACCTTAGCTACAGGCAGCAAGAGTCTTAATCCTCACATCAATTTACAGACATTCATTAATGTTTTCCTTTTATTTTGTTTTCTTTGGTACTTCCCTGAGGACTGCAGTCAGTCAATATCAGTCATTACAGTTTCAAAGACTTTGTGGTTCAAAAAATACACATTGATGAAAAAGCTGTTGTTCTGATAACTTTAAGTGATTTAGAGTAGACTGCTTTTACCTGCCTCCAGTTTTGCAGAACATCTGATTTTGCCTCATATTTATGCTCTGTCCTTGAGCAAGTCACTTAACCAGACAGTGCTTTGGTGCAAATAGAAATTTGGGTTACATATTTCAGTGGTCTACTGGACTACAAGTCTAGTAACTACCTATGAACCAGAGTAGTTATGGTGTAAAAGAAGGAAATTAATTGTAGCAAATAGCATCGTCATCATCATATGCGCCTTGCTCTTTGGATGTGATCTTTGATTTCCTTAATGTTGATAGTATGTTTACTATTCAGATGAGAATAAATTGGACAGCATGAAGCCTGTAAGTTTAATGTTAATATTTAAATATGACTTAATTCTTAAATTATCTTGTTTTTTTTCCAGGCACACAGATGTGACATGCACTGTGTCTGGATTACACCAGTTTTTCTATCACTTACTGAAGATGAGTAAGGGTATGAGCAGTTAAACAGCTGCTTCCTGTAGTACATGGTTTGATTCTCTTAACTTTCATTTGTTTCCTATGTGACTCTGCCATGTTACTTCACCAACATTACTTCTAGGCTGCTCCTGAAAAGGGACATTTATGTCCAGTAGGCTATCCCAAACTGTTAGCAAATGCATTATACATCACTCGCTCCATGAAACCACATCCATATTCAACACATACTTCATAGATACCATCAAAAAATGTATGCAAAACTTCCACCCATCCAATCTCATACCTCCACCCTCCCCCTACAACAAAATAGCTCTTTCTGTCCAAATCCTGTTCCAACCAATTGCATTTAAAAAACTTCTTCTCAAACTTAAACCCTGCTCCCCTTCAGCTGACAATCTGCCATCTCTCTATCTAAAAGCTGCTGCTATTTCCATAGCATATCCAATTTCCATTTTCATCAACCACTCTATCAAAGAATTGACTGTTCCCACTGTCTGGAAAAATTCCACACCATACCCATCCACAAAGGTGGTAATTCAGTTGAGCACTTCATCTATAGACCCACTGCCATACTCTCCCTCCTCTCCAAAATTCTCAACCACTGTGTACACAAACAAACCACTGCTTACCTCACTCAAGAAAACCTGGTCACCCCTACTCAACACGGATTCTGCTCCTATCACAGCACCACTACTGCTCTTCTATCCTTTACTAATGTCATTTCCCAAGCAAGAGAAAATAACAAACTAGTGTCCTGCCTCTTTTTAGATCTTTTTAATGCCCTTGATACTATCTCTCATGCCGTCCTCCTCTCCAAACCCTCCCAACTCAATCTCTCTCCTGCAACTAACTCCTGGTTCAACAGCTACCTCACAGACAAACAACGATCTGTGAAATGGCTCTCTGCACTATCTCCTTTTGCCCCGATCAAAACAGGAGTCCCCCAAAGCTCTGTCTTAGGACCCCTCATTTTTAACATATTCATCAACTAACTACATACATCCTGCTCTCAGTCTTCCCTCATACAGTACGCAAATGATTCTACTATCATCTCAGTTGCTGACAACCCCTCTGACCTGCTAACCCTTACTCAAACATCCTTTAACCTCACAGAAACTTGGCTTACTAACCACCAGCTCATACTAAGCACTTAAAAGATCAAACTTCTTCTCTTCCTCCCTAAATCTCTTCATCTTAAATACTCATTTACCATCTCCTCTCGAAATAACACTACTATAATACCTGATACCTACACCAAGCGCCTTGGAGCAATAACAGACGACCAACTTAAATTTGATCTTCACATACTCAGCAATTTCAAGAAAACCCACCAGAAGCTTGGCCTATTGTACAGAAACAAAAGGTTCCTCACACACAACTCTCGGATCTCACTTGCCTAAGCCTACCTTCTTCTAAATCTCTTCTACAGCTCCCAAATTCTTACCAACCTTCAGACCTCACTACTTTCCAAACTTGAAATCACCTACAACAAAGTTGCTAGTTTTGCTGCCAATCTCTATTCTAGATCACACCGCTGTCAGGCTCTCCAGACACTCAGCTGACTAAAGTTTCCACACCATCTCTTACATGCTCAACTACTCGTTATCCATTCTGTCCTGAATAAGCCCTCCTCCTGCCCTAGCATCTCCTCACAAGCCCCCTCACTCTCTCAGAAGCTCTGACCAATACCTCTTAAAGATTCACAAGCCTAAACAATCTTTGGACAGAACCTTTACAGCGACTGGTCTGCTGTTTCCTGGAACAAGCTTCCCCTGGCCAGAAGAAATATTACCCACACTATGGATTTCAATAAAACTATCAGACTATACCTCAACAGCACCTGGTCCTGCTACTGCAGTTATCCTACCCGAACACTTCCTACTCTTCATCACTAACCACTTTATCTCCTCCTTTTCCCAACTACTAACAGTAACTAATAATTTGCATTCTACTACACAGAATCCAACTTACTTCAACCATAGGACTCTTGTGTCTAGTTGCAGTATATCTTAACTCTAATGAAACAAAAATGTGCTCATTATTACTTCTTATGGCGTCAGTACCTCATCCTCTGAACTCTCTGTGACTAGTAGCAGTTTATCTTTACTTTACTGTTACATAAATTTGCTTAATGTTGTGTCATACTGCACTACGTATTGTATTTGTACATCATCCTCAGAACTCATTTGTCACCACACTGTGTGGCTCTCTATAAATTTGCTCATTTGTTTTTGCATACTATATATTGTATCTATCTTATTGTATAATGCTTATTGCTTAGTTGTACTGTGGAGATTTTCTCCCCGGGCCTCCACTGAAAAAGAGTTTATGCTCAGTCAGACTATCCCAGTCAATAAATGTCAAATAAATAAATAAAATAAATTACTCTACTCTTCACATAGACGCTAATTATATTTCATTATATGCTATACAAGTATAAATCCCAGCACATCTCTTGTAGTTTAATGGGTTGTCAGATGCATTTTCACTAAATGTGAATTTCAAGGGAAGAGAATTTTACTATTTCTTACACTGTCCGTTTTAAATTCAAGGATGTTTTGTTTAGAAAATGGCCGTTGCTGTTTTTTTCTGTAAAATTTGAAATTAAAGTTTTAAATGAAATCCAAATCTATGCGATAATTGTAAAGTAAAGTAGAAAATAATATGTACACTGATAGGTTTGAATAGTGTTTAAGGTAAATGGGGAGAGACAGCATCAAGTAATGCAATATTGGTATGGCTGTTAGGAGCAGGATTTATTACTCTGGATAGGGCCCCATTTATCTATGAGCCAGCGCTGCTGACTCTGAAGGTGTATGCTCCAACAATTCAGGATCATTAGCCATTCAAGTAGGTCAGAGCTGTACTGAGTGATGTCAGAGGGCATTGCTATTCTTGATGACAGAGAAGACATAGGGAAGTCAAAACTGAGATGTAGATGTCATAGGTTCATAGGTGTATAGTAGGCTAGTGATTTATACATGGGGTGATTTACTGACTGCCTCTGTCCTTCAGAGACATAGGCACCGGATGAAAGGTAAATTTCTGATTACCCATTCATTGGTCCAAGTTGCATTTATAGGTTCATAGGTTCATAGGTTTATACTAGGCTATCTGCCCTAAGGTATTTATAAGCCTAGCCCAAAGTTTTGTGGCTTACACCACCCCTTATGTTAAAAAATACTGTGCCCATTAGTTTGTTGTGCCTCTGTCCAGCAGTGACACAGAGATGATTCCCGGGGTAAACCTACGATCTCCCATCCACCGGTCAAGATTTCTCTTGAACAGAGCCAGCGAGGTGCTCTGCCTCACATGGACCGAGATTTTATTCCACAGCATAGGGAGTCTCTGGGTGACAAATCTATCCCTCCAGCATGTCCTATTTATATCCGTGCTAAGGTTTAAGTCACTTGCTCTAGTGGATCTGGTAGATTTGGATTTTTGAGGTGGAGCATGTCCATTAATTCCGGGTTGGACATGGCCTTGTATGTCAGGCACAGGTCACCTCTGAGCAGGCGGTATGCGACTGAATAGAGCTGGAGTTTCTTCAGTCTGGCAGCATATGACAGATTTTGGAGTCCCTTTATCCTTTTGGTGAGGAACTTTTGGGGTCTCTCCAATTGCTGCAGGTGTCGGGTGAGATACATCTCGAATGGGGCATTGTACTCGATCATTGGTCTGATAAGTGAAGAGTACAGGGGAACAATGACCTCACTTGATCTGGATGTGAATCCCTTCATGATCAGGTGGGCAATGTAGAAGGTCTTTCTAACCACTTTAGCAATGTGAGTGTCAAAAGAAAGGCCAATGTCAACCTGGGTCCCCAGGTCCCTGATAACCTCTTCTGTGCTTAATGGATTGCCACCTATATGGTAGCTTGGGGTTACCTTGTTTTTCCCGAAGGGTATGACTATACATTTTTTGGCATTTAACTTCAGGCCATGGCTCTGGCACCAGTTATCAGTTTCCGTGAGACCCCTCTGAAGGATATCTGTGTCCGATGTACTTTCCACTATGGCACCCAGTTTGCAGTCATCTGCAAACTTTGTCAGCCATAGTCCTCCTATGTTTGCCTGTATTTCTGAGAAGTAGATGCCGAACAACAGGGGGCCAAGGACTGAGCCCTGTGGGATACCACTTGTGACTGGCTTGGAGTCTGACATGGCGCCAGCAACTCTAACCCTGTGGGTTCTGTCCTTTAGCCAGTTTGCAACCCATCTTGTGACATATGGGTTTACATTTAAGCTGGTAAGTTTCTCTATAATACCCGAGTGGGGTATTGTGTCGAAAGCTTTTGCAAGGTCAAGGTAGGCTGTATGGACTGCCTTTCCCTCATCAATGGCCTTGGTGACTGTTTCGAAGAAGTCGACCAAGTTCAAAAGGCATGATCTGCCCTTGACAAAGCCAAACTGGGTCGGGTCCAATGTCTGCAAGTCCCCTATGTCTTTGTGTATGAGTTCCATTATGATCCTCCCAATAGCTTTGCAGACCAGGCTTGTTAAGCTTATGGGGCGGTAATTACCAGGGTCCGTAGAGGTACCGCCTATGTGGAGTGGGACCACAGTTGCCATACGCCACTCCTTGGGCACGTATCCTGTGGTAAGGCTAAGATTAAACAGCTGCCTTATATGCGGGTTTAGTTCCTCGTTGAGTTCGTGTAGCACACAGCCGGGGACACCATCCGGTCCCATTGATGCTGTGTTTTTAGCTTTAGAGAGAGCAGCTTTCACCTGCGCATTTGAGATGTCTGGGAGGCTACACTCCGCTGGGATAGTTATCTCTCCTTTTGGGGGGGGGGGGTGAAGTTTGCACTGAACCTGTCTGCCAGTATGTTGGCAATGTCTGTGGGTTCAGTGATTTTTGTATCATTTTGGACTAATTCTGTGCATATCTGGGAGTTTCCACCCAGGTTTCTAACATAGCTGAAGAAGGCCTTATGATTGTCTTTTGAATCTATTGCAAATTTTCTCTCAAAGTTGGCCTTGGATGATTTTATGAGTGCTTGTATTTTTTTTGCTAATAATGATCAAGGGTGTCTTCTCTTTTATGGATTTTGCTCTATCATGTAACAGCTTTCTCCTCTTATTGTAAAGTTTGTTTATGGCTGGGGTCCACCAGACTGGACGTTTGCCCTTGGTGGAAAGAGTCTTGGTTTTATTAGGGATTGCCTGATCCATGCAGTCCTGGAGGTGTTCGTAGAAGGCATTTGTAAAGGCTTCCGCAGCTTGGGTTGTGGTTTCCACTGGCTCAGGGGCCTTGAAGGATACCACACCAGTCTTGAGTAGTGTGAAGTTTGCTTTAGAGAAGTTCTTCACTGTGGTCTTTTTTGTTTGGGGTGGGGGCGGATGTGGATTTCCAGTGAGATAAGTTTGTGATCTGATCTCACCAATGAGGGATATACTTCCGGTGTGGAGCATTTTGTCCCCATGTTTGTGATGATGAGATCTAGTATATTTTCTCCTCTTGTGGGAATGGTGACTAGTTGTTCCATGGCATTTGAATTTATGAACTCCAGGAACCTTTGGGCTAGAAAGTTGGGGCTTGAGTAATGTTCCCAGTCTATATTCGGGTAGTTGAAGTCACCCAATATAATGGTGTTTGGAGATACATTTATACCCTCCAGTGTCTTCAGGAAGGGTTAGGGAGGAGCACTACTTTATATAGATGGGGAGCCTGTTTCAGTGAACTGGAATTTTCTCAAAAGCATATCTGTCTCTGCAACATATCTTATTTATGCTACAAGCAAAATTTAAGTCTTTTAATCTAGTAGTGCAGATGTTTGTTTTGCAGATGTGCAGAAGGTTTATCAAAACAGGGTCCAGGGATTCCTTGTACATCAGGCAAAGATCACCTCTCAGAAGTCTGTATGATACAGAGTAAAGAAATAGGGATTTGAGACAAACAAGGTAAAGCATTGTGTTTACTCCCTGTATTATTTTTGTAAGGAACCTTTGTGGATGTTTCAGTTCATGTTTCTGGTCAGGTAAATACCAAAGGGGGCATTATACTCTCTGGTGTGTCTGATAAGGGCCGAGTGCAATGGTACAATGACCACTATGGACTTTGATGCCATGCCTTTACTTGTAAGCTGAGCAACACAGAATGGTTTTCATACTACCTTGGACACATGTTGGTTGAAGGCTAGATTACTATGTACATAAGTTCCCAGATTCCTGACTAGACAATCAACTTTTAGGGGCATTTTATTGATGACATAGTTAACTGGGGTGATTGACTTCCCAAAAGGTATTATAAAGCATTTCTTGAGTTTTAAGCCATGGCTTTGGCAACAAGCATTTGTATGTATTAGACCTTCCTGAAGGATGTTCTCATCTTGGGAAGATTCAATGACTACTCCCAGTTTGCAATCATCTACAAACTTGGTTAGCCAGAGGCCTTTGACATTGGCTTTGAGATCTGAGAAGTAGATGCCAAAGAAGAGTGGACCCAGCACAGAGTCCAGAAGGACTCCAATGGTCACTGGACTCTTTGTGGAGGAGGCTTTACTAATCCTAACCTATTGGGTCTTATCCATGAGCCTGCTAGCCATACAGCATGTCATAAAGAATTTTATGCTTAGTTCCATAAGTTTGTTGACAATGCCTGAGTGGGGTATTGTATCAAATGCTTTAACCAGATCTAAGTAGGTAGTATGCACCATTTTCCACTCATTCATTGCCTTAGTAGTCTTTTCAAAGAACTCCGCCTGGTTCAGTAAGCAAGACCTTCCTTTGACAAAGCCAAACTGGGATGAATCCAGTGTCTAGAGGTCTCCTATGTCCTGGTTGATAGTTTCCATGATAATTATTTTCATGGTTTTGCAAATAAGACTAGTTAGACTAATGGGTCTGTAGTTTCCAGGATCTGTTGAAGGTCCTCTTTGATGAAGGGAGATGACTGTTACAGTCCTCCATTCTAATAGCACAAAGCCTGTTTTAAGACTATAGATAAATAGTTGTTGCAGTGGTCCTGATAAGTTGTATTTTAAACTGTTTAGGGGGTATCCCGGGATGTTACTAGGGCCCATTTATGATGTGTTCTTGACTTTAGAGAATGCAGCTAGTACAGGCTTCCTAGTTATAATTGAGGGAGTTATGTTTGAGGGTATTCCTTTGGAGATGGTTGGGAGTGAGATGGGGTAAAGTTGAAAAAGAATTTGTCTGCTAACAGGTTCGCTATACCACCAGCTCAGTGAATGTGGCATCATTAACCACCATTTCAGCACATTGCCGTGTACTGCCTTTGGGATTTCTGACATAAGTGAAGAAGGTATTATGGTTATCTTTTACCTAGGAGGCTATCTTAACTGCAAAGCTGACAATGTTTGACCTAATTAGCCCTCTTAGTTACCTATTTAGATTGACGACAGATTTTTTTTTATCTTCATGGAAATTATCATTCCTGATTTTTGCCATTTTTTTTTCTTTTTGTTGTAGATCCTATTTAATTTTGGATGCCACCAGTGAGGTTTGTTTCTGTGACTAATTCTGGGCTTATTTCTAGTAGGTAAATCAGCCTCTGTGCAGCTATTTTCATGTTTATACAGAGTTTCTATGAACAATTCAATGTAAGCTTCTGTGTTCTTTGGGTGTGAATGGGCATTGATTTTCGAGAAACCGTCACTTAATAAAAGGTAATTTGCCTTGAAATAGTTCCTAACTGGTACTGGTTTTACTGGGATTATAGAGTTGATTTTGATTTCAAAGGAGATAGCTTTATGGGCAGACCTTACCAGGAAGGACAAATCATTGGGGAGAGTGCAGCCTTTTCCCTTATATATGTGAGTATGAGGTCCAGTATACTGGATCCCTTCCCAAAAAAGCATATATGTTATATGTAGTAATATTTTTCATTTTTATATGAGCTGTGGGTGGCTGAACAAAAGCTGCTGCAACATATATATTGTCAGTTAATTGTTTTGCATTATTCATTATACTAAAGAATGAATTAATTCGTTAATAGGCCTGGATTGTGTAATATAGTTTAAATGTGTTGCATTTTCATATTACATTTTTGCAGTACCTTCTTACAGCCTCTAGTAACTGCAAAGGGGTTGACATTTGACAGGCTACATAGTTTGCATTATTTGGAGTGATGATCAGAACAACCTAATTTCATCATTATTTAGTCATTGTTGCATATGACTATAATAAAGCCTTCTCTACAAGATCAGATTGTAAAGAATGTCTGTATTTAGTTCAAAGCTGTTACTCTGGCAGTTAGTGCAGAGACCTAAAGCTCTGACCTGTTAATGAGCTGCTTCTTGTGGCAAGGGTGCAGGGTTTGAATCTTTCCACCATCACTTTCCTACCATTTGACATTGTGCAAGTCATATAACTAAACAGGAACTTTGGAGCAATTGAGAATTTGGGATAAGCTCCTTAATGGTCTCTAAGAACTGCATACCTGACAATATGAACCTGTTCTTCTTTGTCAACCATTCCTTATTCCATAGTTGATCTAGTCCAGGAAATGCTATGGCAATATCACCAGCACACCATGTTTTAATGTAACATAGGTAATTTATTATTCAAGGACAGCAGCCACTGCATTTTTAAATGAAACACTGAAATGCAAAGCTGTTTGCCAGCAGCAGCTGCACTACTAAATGTTCTCTTTAATGTAGAATTATTCAGATGACTCTTACTTCTGCAGAGATTGTGCATATTAACTTACTGTATTTTATCAGGTGGTTATTATTTCTTGTAATCTCATAAATACTCTTCTATTTAAACTGTGCTACTATACATGGCTAGATCTTATGTGTGATGCCAGTGATCTTCATACAATTTTATGTAGTACCAGCAGAGCAAGAAATAAAGTATATGTAACATATTTCTTCATAACAATATGGGGTATACATAGTTAACAAAGTAGCTATAACTGCTTGTGGGGTTGACCGGCTCTCTGTGGATGAAGATACTTTATGCTCTTATCATCTTGTCATTTTTAAACAGTATATGTGATTTAAGTTGGAATACTGTGGCTACTGTGTGTTTGTGTGAAACAAATTTGAAATATGTAACTTTGGTTATTATACTTGTTATTAATATTTTTGGCACAGGCATCTCAGTAGGATGTAGTCAACAATGTATATCTAATTGTAGGGTTTGGGGGACATCTGTAGATAAAAATGACTTCTCATGCTAAGCCGATAAAGTTTAAAAGTTATTGGTCTGTCTTTGTAAGACTAGTGTGCATTTCTGTAAAGCAAATTGGAATACTTTACTGTGGCCATTTTTATCACAAACAAACATGTGATGTGTATATAGTCAATAAAGTGGCCATAATGGTTGAGTACTGATCAGGTGGGTTATAACTCAACAGACTGAGTGACCTTGTATGATTGAAATATTCTGAAATAGGTACTTTTGTCATTGGTTCATACATTTTGTTTCATTACTTACAGGAAAAATGTTCAAAACTACAAATTTAAAAAGAAGTCTAACAAGTGTTGCTGTATTAAATAAGAAATATAATTTAAACCAATCAAGAATGTGAATCTAAATGCATAAACTTTTATGCTTGGCCTTAGAAATGTGAAGGTGACCCATGGTTTGAATGGTCCATGCAAAGATCTCTTTATCAGCAACTGAGTACTTAAATTTTGTAGCTATCAATGTATGTAAAACTGCTGTTTCTTCAGTTTATGTGTTAGAGTTGGGATAGAGCACCTCGATGCAGTATTCTAAAGTACTGTACAAGTTGATAAAAAGTAGGTGCTAAAGGGTCAAACAGTGGCAGAGCCAAGACATTTGTAAGGAGTGTCTTAACTTCCTGAAAACTATGCTTGCCCTTCAAAGTCCTTCTGAAAGTGGTAGATTCCCTCCATACTTTTCTCACTGGCTCTACAAATACAATATAATTAGGTGCAAAGTTTGCACATGAAGTGGTCAAACAAAAGTGACCTCAGAGTCATGATGCCCAAAAAATCAGGAAAAGTATGAATGGCTTCAATGCCAATATCACCAGGCAGTAAATCATCTTTGTGAATGATGTGACCCAAAAACATTAAACCTGTCCTGGTAAATTTTAAATTTGTTAGTTAAAATTGTATGTATTCATTTGATATTTGATTACTGGGACAGTCTGATTGGGCAATAGTGTATTTTCAGAATATTTATATATATATATATATATAAATTATGCATTTGGGGTTACTTAATTTTGTTTACTCTACCTTTGGCAACATCTGTTTAGTCTGCAAAATTTGGTTGACTACACAGAAGGTCAACAAATTTATGAGATCACACAATTCTCAATGTTGGGAAATATGCCCTTTGTGGATGGTGAGGGGTGCAGTCCCCTACATGGGTGGTACAGGGGGGCAAGCTGCAATCTACCATACATGCAAAACCTCATGTTTGGTATCATGTCCAGTCTTGGAAACCACTCCAACTAAAAGAGAGAGAACATTTGTAGTTTTCCATATGATAACAAGGAAAATACAGGCTAGAGGAACAGAAAAAAGAGAAAGACATAACTGATATAGTTGTATACCTTAGAGATATTAATGCACTTAAGATGGTTATCATCTCCAAAATAAAAATGATATTCTAAAACACATAGTAATATTTTCAGGCAGGCTCCATGGTAATGAGAAAAATGCTTCAAATATGCCCAGGATGATACAGGCTCAATTAGCAGAACTCGACCTGGAAAATCCGCCTGGGCCCGAATCAGTGACTGAGATCCTCTCGCCCATCATGGGGTAGGGTTGTGACTAAGCCTACCTGGTGGCAGACAGGTTCAGTAACAGTCTGCCAAGGGGACAGTCCAGTGATCCTAACAATCAGTGTATTGCAATATAGGTGGGCAACATGTGCAGAAGCATACTCCCACTATAATTATTGTAAGCGTGGTCCAAAAGTGTGTATACTGACCAGCTGTAAGGGGAATGGGAAAACTATTACCTACATAAAATTTACCATGAAAATCTGTGGATGACAGTGTACTGGATGTGTTCTGTTCTTTCCTGATCTGGAGACCATTAGGTCTCCACTTACAATGCCACCCCTGGGGCAGTCTCTGGTCTGTAGGTTAAACTGGGCTTTTAGGTCAATGGAATGAAAGGTGATTCAGCAGGAAGACTCTTGGGTGCAGCCAAGTATATGCCATGTTCACCATGATATGCAATTTTTTAAAATTATTTTAGTGTGGTGATATGGGTTTGTGCTACAATTTAAATGCTTTGAAACTGAGAAGGAGAAGGCTTAAGGGTCACTGAGAAAGTACTGCTACATGGAAGGAAAAGAAAACATTATTTGAAGAAAAACATGTTTCAGAACTTGCAAACCCATGTCGTCTGTGAGTTCTGGTGGGGTAGGGGTGTGTGAATGTGTGGTTGTTTGCATGTTTGTGTACATGTACAAGGCTGAAGGCTTGTATTCTTTCATGGAAAGAGTGTTTTGTAGCTGGTGTCCAGTGCTAGCAGTTTTGTTAGAAACATAACATTAATACAACATTAAAACAAAAGTAAAGAAATATAAGGAACTGTAAGGAATCTTCAGCTGTCAGGGAAGGACAGATAATATAGAGATTATGTAGTCTGAGATGTATCTTTGTAGAAAAAAATCAATAAAATAAAGAACACATAGTCAGAAATTGGTTGTGGAGTATTTCCTGATTGTAAAGGAGTAATTATGGGCCACAAAGCAGGGTTTTAAGGGAAAGGTCACAGAAAAATGATCAGACTTGATTAGGGAGAGGATAATGAGCAGGATGACAAAAGATTTGGGATATACAATATGATGAAATATTGGTATTTACAAAGTTCAGAAATCTCTGGGCATATTTTTGTATGAGAACTTTAAACACTGATTTGGTGACATTCCTGCTTTCTTCTTCAGTATTATCATTGCTCACAGTCATGAAGGCAACATGTTTTACCAATACTTCCATGAATCCTGTTTTATGCTTGCTACACCACCTCCAGACTTAAGTATCTAAAGGATGATAAAAATGTAGTGAGGAAAGTACACTATCAATTAATCTTTCAGACATAGCAGGCAGTGAACAAATCTGTAACTTCTTTGAACTTCCAAACCATGTCAATCAAAGATTTTAACAAATTAATCATAAAATGGTGAATTGCCTGTAACTCCATTAGGAAATTTAGAAATTCGCAACCCCTGATGAACTATTTCCAGTCTTAAACAGTCCTCAAAATAACTATTTTCTATTTGCAACTTTTGAAATTTTAAAAGCTTTTTTCTCAAAACCTTTTATATCAGATAAGAAAATGTAGGCAATACCCCACCTCAACCACTTCCAATGTTCCTAAAAGTAAAATCTTTGGCTAACCAGTATCCAAAGCAGTTGTTAGTCACAGGAGAAGTAGAAATAACTGAATATCTAACTAATTTTTCCAATAGCTTGCCTAATATTAGCTGAACCAAGATCTCTATCACAAGTCTAATTGTCATTAAGAACAGCACCTGCTTTCAGGTCCCTCCCAAAACTATGTTAATTTCTGTGTGTAGATACAGCATCTCCAAAACCTGCCAGAAAATTGTCAGTATTAACTGTAGTAAATGAAAAATCAGTCATGATGTTACCAGAAAGACCAAGTTCAGCTTCTTCACTAACCTGGGAAGGTTGGAAACTTTTGTTAATCAAGACTTGGGTTAATAAATCCACTAAATGGGTCAATTCTCCTTACATACAATGATTTGGGAAGTGATTTGTTTACATCAGTGACCATAGGATGATTTGTTTACATCATCGACCAAAGGTCTACCCTCTAGTTACCTTTGTTGAGAAAGAAGACTAGTTCAGGTAGTTTTGAAGTTAACACTGCTGAAGAAACTATTTTAGTGGAAAACAAAATTTTTACTAGAGCTTTTTTGTTACCATTTAGTGATGGACTTGAGAAAATAAAAAGTATTGAAAAACTAAACTGGAACATTTTTAAAGAGAATGAAGTTATTTGTAGCAAGCTTGATGACAAAACTTAATTTGTTTTTAAGGTAAATAGTAATTGTAAACATTTGTTGGAAAATTGGAAGGTTCAACTCCCGTTTACAAGTCAAAGTTTGGTAAAGTTAAGGATAGGAGATGTACACAATGTTTGTATATAATAAATACTATTAACCTAACCCTGGACAATATTTTAAAACTAAGGTAACTTTTCAATATGGGAACTGTAACACTTTAGGGTAGTTTATTTAGAAAAATGCTCAGTATATGTGGCATTTTATGTAGGAAAGACTGAACATGCCCTGAAAAAAAGAATTTGTGAGCATTTACATGAGGTCACCAAGGCTAACCCAAAAAAATGCATCGTATAAACATTCTCCATGTTGTGTATCATTTAAAAAAATCCTTTTTGGCATTTTACAAGTTGTATCTGGAGATACTAGAAGTGGTGCATGAGAGACCCTTATAGAATATAAAGAGATCATTTGGCAGTTTCATTTGAATACCCATAATTATCCAGGTATCAATGAAGCAGTTTCTATTGCACCCCATCTTAAAATGAGATCTGCTAAATTATGGAATTATTTTTTAAATTGAATTTTAATGTTATTTTTTATTTATTTTGTACTTACATGCACAAGATTGTTTTATATTATGTTGTTTAAATGCACCGACCTTAGCCATTTACATTTTGTAGCTCTTTAATAAATTATTGGTGGTGATGGGGTGGGGTTATTTAAAGACTTGGGGAATATTTACCATTTGTTCTGATAAAGTCCTGTGTGTTTGAGGAAGAAAGCACTTAACATTTGGATTAAATTTTTTTTTAATCTTTTGACCTTTCCCTGGCTTGTTTTTGTGCAGTACTGTCCAATAAAAAAAAAAGAATGGAGAGGCACATACATATCAAAAACAGAACATAAAGTAACAATTAAAAGATGTAGCAGCAATTATGAAAGAATTGCAAGGTTTACAATTCACATGATTATATTTCAGGATGATGTCATGGTGGATACGCTGTGGGATGATGAGAGTCAGGGCAGGGAATGGTGAGGGAGTTAGGAAGTGTTAATAGTGAGAGAATAATGCTAGGGGTTGAGTGGTCATTACATGATGTGATTTTTGTTTTTTTGGACAAAAATATTAGACAATAATGTGTTAAGCATAGCTACAGGATTAACAGCTGCCAGGTATACTACTTTTATGAACACAGCACTTTTTAACACTACTGAGACACACATATAAATAAATAAATAAATTATATATCTAGGTAGAAAAGACTAAGGACATACCAGTCCTTCCTACAGTTCACTCATCTTTAAGTCAAAGGTAATTATTTCTTATTGATTAAACCGTATCTTTTGGCAAGGATTCCCAGAATACTAAGTAGTTATGCAAATGTGTGAGTGAGCATGTGTGAGAGGCAAACAGTAGAAACTATATACTACTCACTGAGACTGTGGAACTAAACATGAAGGGATGACTTTTCAACAGCCTCTGGATGAGTGAAAACTCAGTGGAATTACTATTGCTTTTTGATCTGTGACACACGCACACACACACACACACACACACACACACACACACACACACACACGCACACACACGCACACACACGCACACACTCTCTCTCAAAGAATCTATTAGGAACTAATTCACAATGCAGTAAACACACACAAACAGCATCTATTCAGCCTATAGCACTTACAAAAAAAGAGAGAAATTGTCACTCAGTCACATGCATACTAATTCACTGTGTAGCAGTCTGTTAATGTATCTAATTCTGAATTTACCTGTCTTTGCCCATTTGGGCTGTAGCACTTGTAAGGTTTGCAGCAGTAAATAAATAAATACATAGATAAATAAGAAGGAAAGCTCTTGTTCAATACCAAGCTTGCATTTGTAACAGAAATCTCCTATTCAGTACTGAGTAGTCAAATCATGTGCACTAATTCCTGGAAGACTCTCATTTGCTCTGAGCGCCAGATTGAGTTTCATTGGCTGAATGCACCAGCCAATGAGACTGGTGCTGGCATGCAGAGCAGGATATTACAGCTGGAGAGGAAGAAATCAGGCAACATCAGGCAACATTATTTGCTTGTTTGTTTTAAATTAATTTTAAACTTTTTGAAAAAAAAATAATGCTGTCTATCCAGGTCTTCCAGCCTGCACCAGACCCTAAGCAGCTGCGTAGGCCACCTTGTGTTATGTCCAGCCCTGCTAGCCATGGGTTTAGCAGTACTGATATACTTCATGTATGGTACCTTGTTTAATGTGAACAGTGATTCGACATGCCACTTTAATGTCAAATAGTCAGATTATTCAGAGGTGTTTACACAGCCAAATCATGATGCCTGAAAAAGCAAAGATATTTTTATTGAATGGAATGTGATATTTGGGAATTTAATATATGAGTGCAGAGTCAGGAATTATTTGAGCTGTGTTATGTTTATATGTTTTATTTAGTTGTACACCTCTACTGCAGGCTCAATACAAGTGAGAGCAATGATTTGAGATGCTTGTTCTGATGTTAACCATTTGGACTGTCTAGAGGTATCTGTATAGTCAAGCTGTGGAAAAGACTCTTCTATTGAATTGTGTTGTATGGAGCATGATGTTTGGTTATTAATAGAAGAGATTAATATGGCCAACTAGAATTAGGAATTACTTGGGCTGCGGTTTGTTTTATATACTCTATATGCAGATGTTTGTTTTCATTGGAAGATTAATAAGAGTAAAACCAATGATTTGAGGCAGCAATTCCAATATTAACCAATGGGATTGGTTGGAGGTGTCCACAAAGCTGCATTATTGATTGGAAGAACAGTGTGATTAAGGCTGCTGATCTGAGATTTTATATGATGCATTGGCCAATTGGATTATTGTAAAATGTCAGCAATGATACCTCTAGTGTTGATTGACATTTTAGTTCACTCATATTTTTTTAAATAGCAGCACTTTTTGATTGGAAGCTTAATATGAATAGGATTTTTTGATTTGAGAGGAAACACTCTAAAAGCCAACTGAGTTACCAGGAGGTATGGGTAATGACATTGGACAGTTTTGGTTGATGCTCCTTCCATGTGGAGATTCGTTGCTGAATGTGAATGGAGAGCTTGATTGGACATGGAAGACCGTGATTCAATCATTATGGAGGTATTGCTCATGGACTGATTGGCCGAGTTTTGGATGATGGTGAATGATATGATTGGGGTAAAGAACAGACTGTGAAGTAACACTGAATTAATTCTGTACATTGATTGGCTATAGTTTTTATAAATGAAAAATACTTGATTGGATGAGTTGAGTATAAAAGGTTTTTAATTATTGTTTTGAATTGATCTGAATAAGGGCAGACACTACCCAAAAGTGCTCATCTATTTTATACATTTTTTGTTTATTTAAGTATGTTTCTTTATTTATTAAAGTATGTTTTTATGCACATTGCCGTGGTGATTGCACTGGTGGTTTGTTGGCTTTATACGTATATTCTACAGTGCTGCTCTTTAAGAGCCATTGTCTTTTCTTGATTTTGACTACATATTTTTGGAGGGCTTACATGGCTGAAGGAGGAGATAATATGAGTACTGAGTTGGACTATCATCCCACACAGAAGATGAATCATTCTTGTAGTGCTCATATGAGGAGCATTGTTCGAATTGAAGCCAATCCGCTATTAGGCCTAAGTGTGGATACATCTGAGCCGTACACATGAGAAGCACCTCAGGATATGAATGATTGCATCTATATCATAACATCATAGATGAAAAATGTCGAATGCTCACAAGAGCAAAAATGCCGAAACTCGAATTCAGTATTGTAGGGGCCTGCACCCCTCACACCCCCCGCTAAATATATATTCCAACTCCGAGATCACACTACAGTGAGGAAAGGGCAAATATCCCAATCTTCACTGTACTGCAATCTCAAAAACGGACCCTCGACATTTCGGCACTTTTGCTGTTGTGCCGTTCGACATTTTGATTTTACAATAATATGATATAGATCCGAATGATTTCATGACAAGGAACAGAGAATTTGAGAATTCACTTTATAAATTAAAGAGTCTACAATGGCAGCCCCTTCATTTTGAAATCTGCCTACACTATAGGATTGTACTGAAAGGTCTGACAGTGTTGGTTATGCCGACCTATGGTAATTTACATCTGGAGCTGCTAAAAGAAATGGCAACTGTTGAATTTGGAAATCAGCTTTAATTATTTGAAATCAATGATGGAGTTTTTCAAACCCATTGAGCATGAACTGATACGGTTGATTGAGAAAACAGTAAATGGAGATTGAAAGTAAGTTTACAGAAAATATTTATGTAGATAAACTTAATGATTTATTCATGAATGTTTTTTCTTATGATAATAAGCTCCAGCAGGTGAAAAGTAAAAAATGAATGAGGGACTGTAATAATTTTAAGAACGGATGTATATTCTGTTGGCCTAGATATAAAGAAATGACTGGTCCCAACACTAGTGATAAAACCGGTATTGAACAGCATATACCAAATGAGAATTCTGATATGAATTGTAAGAATGAAGACAGAACTGTGAACAACACCTTAGTGGGTGTCTCCAAACTTAATACTAACTTGGGTGCAAGATGTAAAGAAATTCTGTAGTTTTGTTGTTTTTTCTGGCATTACCAATATTGTTGAAACGACCAATGCTGAACAAAAGAAATCAATTGGTTAGCAGAGATTGGAAAAGAAGGAAAGTGTCTCACAAAAGTTAGACGTTCCTTCTTTAGATGAAGGATGTGGTAATCTGGTGGTTAATTTAAGTTCTGTTGAGTTATCAGAAATGCAATTATCAGTGTTGAACAAAGGACTTTCATTTATACCAGCAGCTCCATCTAAACTCAATGATGTTATAATTGATCTAAGGCTGTTTTATGGGATATAATGTTGAAACAATTATTTGGTAATAATGAAAATCATGTATCAACCAGTCTTAAGAAACCAAGTGAATTTGTTCCACAAAACAATGACATAGTAGATACGTTTTTGAAAATATGTAAAGCAGACATAGTTAAGAAATTGAATGAGCCACACCACCATTTTCAGAATTTAACGTGTGATGAGAAACAGGCGTTGAGACAATTGCAAACTGATGATACTATCATGATTCATCCTGCAGACAAAGGAGGTGCCATTGTGGTAATGGAGAAGGCACACTATGAAGGAAAGATGTTATCTATGCTCTCTGATGAGACTATGTATAAAAGGATTAATCATGTACAAGTTAAACAAAATGATTCAATCTGTAAAAGATGTTTTATCTAAAACTTCAAAAAATGCCAGTGAGATGACAGACAAAACAGACATAATCCTTTAGCGCTTTTGTTCAATTTATTCACTTGAACTTCTTCAGAAAAAAAAAATTTCTGAAGAAATTCAAGTGAATAAATTGAATGAAAGAGCTAAAGAATTGTGTCCATGTTTTCTGTCATCTCCCTGGCATTTTTTGAAGTTTTACTTCGTTTGTTCTAAGTTTTGTTTGATGTTTTGTCTGAACTTATGGCTTGCTGGAAACTTGATCAGAACTGAAGTTTTTATGTGTACCAGCTCCTAAGATTCCAGTTACAAAAGGGCTACCCATGATGTATAAGGATAGTATTTCCCCACCACTATATCCTATAGTAACAGGTGAGGGGTGGCTTGCTGAACCCTTCTCTATCTTTATAGAACAACAATTGAAATTAGTATTATTAAAGGCCAAGATGGTGTTAAAAGACACTAACTTTTTAGATACAAGACTATATAATCTCTATGCAGAATAAGAAGCAGCAATTGATGGTGACAATGGACATCCAGAGTTTGTTCACAGTTATCCCGACCAACTGTGGAATAGCAGCTGTTAGAACTTTTCTACAGGAACATAATGGTTTCAGTATAGAGAAGATAAACCTGATATGCACTTTTCTCAGTATAGTGTTGGAAAATAATGTCTTCTGTTATGGTCATGAGATATATTGGCAAAAATGGGGAGTAGTGTGGGTACTCCCTGTGCTAACAGCTATGCAAACATAGTGCTAGCTAACTGGGAGGCCCAAACTGCCTTCATAGATAATCCATTTAGTTCCTATATACATTACTATAAGAGATTCATAGATGATGTTTATTTCCTTTGGGAAGGCACAGCTGAACAGTTGCTCCACTTTACAAAATATCTAGAGATCACTACTGATTTCCTGAGATTTATGGTGCAATATTCCAGTTTGTTTTTTGTTTCTTTCAGCTTTTCTCGGTTAGGGGTCGCCACAGCTGAACTCCGGTCCGCTAATGATTGGCAGTAGTTGAAATGGATGAGAATGGAGTGATTAATACATCAATACATCACAAGACATGTAAAAAGAAGAATACTTTGCATCAGACAAGTATGTATCCTCGTCATATACAAAAGAACATTTTGAAAGGACAGATGCTGCATAACTCTAGGATGCATACTAGGGAAGAGGATTATCTCCAAATGAATATGAGGTTAGCACATCAATTTGAATTCAGAGGCTACAACACCAGAGATATAAATATGCAGATATAAGAAGTGATGCATCTGAGAACCACGAGGGGCAAACCCTATTACTCTGATAATTCTTATATTCATGTTGCACCGCAAGAGGATAAAAGTTCCACTCCAATTAATAGAGCAGTCCTTACCTATTCAAGTGATATACATTGTATCAATGATATAATAAGAAGGAAATGTAAAATCTTAACTAGTGATGAAGTGATAAAGAAAATAGTAGGTGATATGTTTACATACAGAAATAGTAGGAACTTGAAAGAACTATTATGTCACAAACAGGATATGAGTAAAGGTAGGAAACTGAAGACAAAGGGCACATACCCATGTAGAGCATGCACAATGTGCAAATACATATATAGACAGCAGATATTTATTCATCCCGTGACTAATAAGAGGTATGCCATACAAGAATATTGGACTGTAGAACAAAACATATGATATATGTGGCCTGCTGAAAAAGCTGTGCCTCATTTTATATTGGAAAGATGAACAGGAAATTAAAGGAATGAATTTCAAAACATGTCAGTGATATTAGATTGATGGACATGAAAAATCCCCTAACGAGATATATTAAAGAAAATGCAAACCATAGTTTTCATTTCATTGTTATACATTTGAACATCAAAGGTGATGATATTGTCAATATATGCAATAACAAACTAAATGGTTGCGAGCAAGGTGCCTCTCAAGACCCACTCAAAATATGCAAAAAGAAAAAAAAAGAGTCTCGCCACAGCTGAGAGTATGTCTCCAAATACACGTAGAATTTTAATAAAAGAATAAAAAACACAGGATCCAAAGTGTGCATGCATCCAAGACATATTTATCCAAATATATTAAAAAGCCAAGTGTTAAGATCATCTAGGCTGACAACTCATGATGATAAATACCAGAAGCAACAGGAGATATTAATGGACAATTTTATAGATAGAGGCTATGCCAAAAAAGAGATAGATGAAATATTTTCACAGAATACAATATTAAGAATGGAAGAAGGGACTCCTTTCTTTCAGAAGAATAGAAGGCCAATGGATAGAAGGGGACTAGATTATGGTGAAAAAAATAACAACAACAAAAATAAAAATAAAAGTAAAAATAAGAATAGATTAGTTATTCCATTCACAAATAGAAATAGGAAAATTAAAGAAATTATTAATACTAACTGGAGAGTATTAACTGTAGATGATAAAGTGAGTGAATTAGTTGGGAATAGACCAGAAATTACTTATAGGAATATGAAATCATTAAAACGTTTATTATGTTATGAAGAGAATAAATATGAAATAGTACATTCTCAGAGGTTAGGTACTTTTGCCTGTAGGTGTTGTAACCAATGTGCCTATATGACAAATGACAACAAGTTTATTCATCCAGAAAATGGATATGAATATAGTTTTAAATTTTATGCAGACTACAAATCTAGAAATTTGGTGTATCTAGCTCAATGTCAAACATGTAGATTGTTCTATGTGGGAAAAACAAATAGGACTCTGAGAGAACGTGTAAGGGAACACCTATATGCCATTAATAAAGAGGATGAAAGGAATGCTCTAGCGAAGCATGTTATTGATTGTGGCATGACACATAATTTTAAGTTTAGGGTCCTAGAATTAATTAAGACAACAAATAGATTAGGTAATATTAAAAATTACACAGAAGAACGAGAATGTAAATGGATCATGAAGCTACAGGCACATAAAGCCTATGGCCTCAATGATAAGATATCTTTAAAGCCATTTCTGTCAGCTAGACCATATATACATTAAGACTTTGTTGTTAGATTTTTTTATATGTTTTTTATGAATAAGGACATAAATTTATATGTACGTATGATACATATTACACATTGGTATTAATGTTTTAGGTAGAATGTATAATATATTTATAAATGATTGATTATATTTCTGAAACAGAAACTATTAGGAATAATTTTAACATGTATTTTGATATATAGGATATACCAATGTGCTCTATATATATGTTACCTTTTAAATGTATTTTTGTTCTTTATATTTTATGCATGTATATTTATATATTTTTTTTTTGCTCTTGCACATGGAGTAATGGGTTGTTCTGATAGATGTATTGTTAATTAGATAATTAATCAGTTAGAATGGATATATAAGTAAGAGAACATCAGGTGAATTATAGAAGTCTGATGAAACGTTTTATACGTGAAAGCGCTCACTTTGGATCCTGTGTTTTTTATTCTTTTATTAAAATTCTATGTGTATTTGGAGACATACTCTCAGCTGTGGCGAGTCTCTTTTGTTCTTTTTGCATATTGTCAATATAACTAAATTAGCAGAAATGAAATAGATTGGTGAAATGCAAGCAGGTAAGCCACTTGGGCTCAACACCAATATTCTTTTGAAACCAGCCCTGAAGAGATGATGCTTAAGGTAATTTGTCAGCCTTATAACCAACACAACAGTGCAGCAGAATGCAGGCAATATGTGTCTGGGCATATAAGGTTATTCCTGGAAAAGTAAAGATCCATCTTATAATAAAGAACTGTTGAAATGCAATGAGAAATAAGAGTAAGACCTATGATTTGAGGCAGTGATTTCAGTATTAACCAATGGGATCAGCTGGAAGTGTCTACATAGTTGCATTATTGATTGAAAGAACAGGCTGATGATTTGAGATGGCATACGATGCATTGGCCAACTGGATTATTGTAAAATGTCAACAATGATACCATCTAGTGTCAACTGACATTTTAATTTACTCATATTTTTTAAATAGCAACACTTTTTGATCAGATGCTTAATATAAATAGGATTTTTTGATTTGAGAGGAAACCCATTCTAAAAGGCAATTGAGTTACCAGGAGGTTTGTGTAATGACATTGGGCAGTTTTGGTTGATGCCTCTTCCATGTGGAGATTCGGTGCTGAATGTGAATGGAGAACTTGATTGGACATGGAAGACAGTGATGCAATCGTTATAGAGGTATTGCCCACAGACTGATTGGCCAAGTTTTGGATGACGCTGAATGATATGATTGGGGTAAAGAATGGACTGTGAAGTAACATTGAATTAATTCTGTAGATTGATTGGCTACAGTTTTTATCAATGAAAAATATTTGATTGGATGAGTGGAGTTTAAAAGGTTTTTGATTATTGTTTTGAATAGATCTGAAGAAGGGTAGACACTACCCAAAAGAGCTCATCTATTTTATTTTTTATTTAATTAAGTACATTTATTTATTTATTTATTAAAGTATGTTTTTATGCACATTGCCATGGTAATGGTGGTTTGTTGGTTATATATACACACACACACACACACATATATATATATATATATATATATATATATATATCTATACACACACACACACACACACACACACACACACACACACACACACACACACACACACACATATATATATATATATATATATATATATATATATATATGTATACATAAAATATATTTTTATATATGCTTATATTGCATGGCCTGTTCCTTTAAGTAAATTTTCTCTACAAAATGAATGGCAATACTTGAAGTATCAGTTCTAACTACTAGCAATTGCATTACGTTTGAACATAACCTTCCACCATTTTCTTTCACTTGTGGCTGATTATATGAACTTGGGTTGTGTCGCATGTCCCAGTACTCCAGGATCAAACCACATGTGATTATGTCTGTTAAAGAATGCTGCAGTAGCAGTGAAATTTGCATTTCTTAAACTTTCTTCTTTTCAGGTCACTGTAAAGAGCACAATTGGTATTGACTTGGAGTTATCTGCTTTGTTTCTTATGGTTTTGTATAAAAGTGATTGACTTTGAATTTCATAATAGTTGTTGATCCTCTTTCAGGCATACATCACAACCTAGACCCCCCCGCAATGATGAATTTGTCCTCTTGAAACATGCTGCAAGGGGGGCCTTTCATAACACTGAAAACTCATTTCATTGGAACACAAATGTTTGAATCCATTTCACTGAAAATTCATTTAACTGAATACTCATTTCATAGAAAAGTGTAGAAATGTGTCGAACGCATACAATGGTGTCATTTCTTATCACAGGAATTATTAGGAAAATGGGTCTAGGCCTGTATGTGTGACTTGCAAGTTCTTGCTAACTCATGGGTTTTTTCCAAATTGTAGACTACAGTTTATGTAGTAAATTCATATTAATGCAAAAATAAATGTAAATGATAATGCAGATGCAAATGAATGCATACCATCATACAAATGAATCAAATAAAAAATGGCATGATTCATAGATGTCTGCACAGTTGGTAAGCTGCCTGTTACATGTATCAATAAAAGGTAAAACATACTGAAAAATCTCAGTACTGAAACGGACTATATGGATTCTACAATATTATTAACTTTCTTGGACTCATGCCAATGAAGGCTCTCCCTGACCCTCAGTTCCCTGACCCTCAGTTCCAGAAATACATTATTCCCTTAGCTGCCAAAAAGTTTGTGACAAACAATGGATAATTTTCACTGTGTGTGCATAACATCCTGGTAGTTACCATGATTCCCACATTTGGCATATACCATATTTGAATATACCATTCTAACATGGTGATTTTATTTGAATTTGTTAACTAGTATGGAGCACTGATTACAAAAGACCAACTTCAGTGTCGGCCCAGTCCAAACCTCTCAGCTCTCCCTGTTTTGGAGGAACATTCCTGTTTTCAAGACTGATTTACTCTTGCACAGGATGTCCCTATTTCTGGAGGTATATCACTATTTTTGGGCTTGATTTTGCCCTTTACTCAATTTTCTGAACCTACTCATCACATGTGATATTTGAAGTGGTCTAGTACATAGAAAATCAGACTGCATGACCAACATACCGGGGGCAACAATAATTTAAAGAAAGGAGGCACGTATCTTATATCAGCCTATTTTTGAAGCAAAAGTTAATGACTTGTGTAATAGAATATCAAAAATATAGTTTGGTGAAGTCTACAGATTTTATATTGTCTATTTGCTAATGTGTTTAAATTTTTCCGTCATTTTTTTAAACATACTTCTGAGGAATGTTTTTACATTCCT
This sequence comes from Protopterus annectens, assembly GCF_019279795.1. Classification (NCBI taxonomy): domain Eukaryota; kingdom Metazoa; phylum Chordata; order Ceratodontiformes; family Protopteridae; genus Protopterus; species Protopterus annectens. The sequence goes on along the minus strand of NC_056741.1, from coordinate 735,682,714 downwards.
ACTGGAAATGGGAAGAGTTGTGTGTTATTTGGTAGTCAATTATATGCTAATTATATGTAAAAATATTGACTGGTGGTACCAAGTTTTCTAGTGCCTTTGTTCCTATGTTTAATGTCTGCAGGTTGAAAGGTATGGCCTGGCCTCTGAGAGAAGGAAATAAGGAAAGCAAAGAAAGAAAAACCTGCATTTGGATTACAGTATGTTAAGATAATTGATGAGTATATGATACAATACAGACACTATTTAGAGGCACAGTGAGTCAAGTGATTGAAATATACCTATCTGTCTATCTTTACAGTTATGTAGAGTGCAGTCAGAGTGACTCTTGGGTTAGCTGTATTTGCAAGTGATGTCAAAAAAAACTTGTTATGAGGTAGACAGATGGCGTTGAGTAAGATTCTGTTATGTAATGTGTACAGAGTGGTGTATTTGCATGAGACATTAATTATGAAGATAGTTTTAGCTGTCTGTAGAATTTTGGGTAAGAAGGTATTTTTCTGAGATCGGCACAGATAGATTCCCATATAATAGGGCCCAGAAAAACGAATCAATGATCTGTGTATTGTATTTTGGTTCTAGGCGTTTGTACAAACATATTTCTGGCAGTTGGCACATTGGGTTAAGATTGTGAGCTGCAGTCTCTGTGGTATAGGGTTTGATTCTCTCAGCCCTTATTTGCCTACAATGTGACCTTGAGTAAGTCATTTAGTCACACAGTGCTTGGGGCAACTGGGCATTTGGGCATTTGGACTAGCGTCCTCATTGAGTTCCTTGACTGTAAAACTTGTAAAAATCTAGGGTAGGTCCTGGGTGGGTTTGATTTATGAGGCTGCTGGAAGAGGTTATTAATTTGGCTGTCAGTGATGAAATTTTGTGGCTGTATAGGAGTCTAAAAACTTGATAGCATAAGAGCAAGTCAGATCTTTGCTTGAATGGGAGTTATTTTGCCTTTTGTAGTGTTGTGCAAACAAGTACAGGCTCTCTTTGAATAACTAAAAATTCACAGACCCCCAAAGCCTATATAATACCATTGTGAAGAATACATTATCACAACACATGCATGACCTGTGCCTAACACAAAACACCATGACAACTATACAGAAAGTAACAATACTTAAACCCTTCCCAAAACAATCAATTCTCTCAAAACTCTTGCATTAGAGTCTAATATTCCATTTCATACTCTGGCTAAAATCTTATAGAAACTAATGTACACCCAAATTATATCTTCCATCACCAATTACAACCTGCACTCATTCAAACAGCATAGGTTTGGTCAGGTAGCAACATAATAACAGTCACCGTACTACTAAACCACCTACTTGACATAGACATTAGCTCATTCCAACATAACTAACCATCAGCTTACTACTAAACCACCTACTTGACATAGGCATCAGCTCATTCCAACATGCTAACAGTTAGCTTACTACTAAACCATCTACTTGACGAAGGCATTAGCTCATTCCAACATACTAACAGTCAGCTTACTAGTAAACCACCTACTTGACATAGGCATTAGCTCATTCCAACATACTAACAGTCAGCTTATTACTAAACCACCTACTTGACATAGGTGTTACCTTATTACTAAACCACCTACTTGACATAGGCGTTAGCTCATTCCAACATACTTACAGTCAGCTTGCTACTAAACCACCTGCTTGACATAAGCGTTAGCTCATTCCAACATACTAAGAGTCAGTTTACTACTAAACCACCTACTTGACATAGGCATTAGCTCATTCCAACATACTAATAGTCAGCTTACTACTAAACCCCCTACTTGACATAGGCATTAGCTCATTCCAACATACTAACTGTCACCTTACTACTAAACCACCTACTTGACATAGGCATTAGCTCTTTCCAACATACTAACAGTCACCTTACCACTAAACCACCTAATTGACATAGGCATTAGGTCATTCCAACATACTAATAGTCAGCTTACTACTAAACCACCTACTTGACATAGGTGTAAGCTCATTCAAACATACTAGCAGTCAGCTTACTACTAAACCATCTACTTGACATACACATTAGCTCATTCCAACATACTAACAGTCAGCTTACTACTAAACCACCTACTTGACATAGGCATTAGCTCATTCTAACATACTAACAGTCAGCTTACTACTAAACCACCTACTTGACATAGGCATTAGCTCATTCCAACATACTAACAGTCACCTTACTACTAAACCATCTACTTGACATAGGCATTAGCTCATTCCAACATACTAAAAGTCATCTTACTACTAAACCACCTACTTGACATTGGCATTAGTTCATTCAAACATACTAACAGTCAGCGTACTACTAAACTACCTACTTGACATAGGCATTAGCTCATTGCAACATACTAACAGTCAGCTTACTACTAAACCACCTACTTGACATAGGCATTAACTCATTCCAACATACAAACAGTCAGCTTACTACTAAACCACCTATTTGACATAGGCATTAGCTCATTCCAATATACTAACAGTCAGCTTACTACTAAACCATCTACTTGACATAGATGTTAGCTCATTCCAACATACAAACAGTCACCTTACTACTAAACCACCTACTTGACATATGCATTAGCTCATTCCAACATACTAACAGTCAGCTTACTACTAAACCACCGACTTGACATAGGCATTAGCTCATTCAAACATACTAACAGTTAGCTTACTGCTAACCCACCTACTTGACATAGGCATTAGCTCATTCCAACATACATACAGTCAGCTTACTACCAAACCACCTATTTGACATAGGCATTAGCTCATTCCAATGTACTAACAGTCAGATTACTACTAAACCATCTACTTGACATAGGCATTAGCTCATTCCAAAATACAAACAGTCACCTTACTACTAAACCACCTACTTGACATAGGCGTTAGCTCATTCCAACATACTAACAGTCAGCTTACTACTAAAGCATCTACTTGACATGGGCATTAGCTCTTTCCAACATACTAAGAGTCAGCTAACTACTCAACCACCTACTTAACATAGGCATTAGCTCATTCCAACATACTAAAAGTCAGCTTACTACTAAACCACCTACTTGACATAGGCGTTAGCTTATTCCAACATACTAACAGTCAGCTTACTACTAAACCACCTATGTGACATAGGTGTAAGCTCATTCAAACATACTAACAGTCAGCATACTACTAAACCACCTACTTGACATAGGCATTAGCTCATTCCAACATACTAACAGTCAGCTTACTACTAAACTGCCTACTTGACATAGGCATTAGCTCATTCCAACATACTAACAGTCAGCTTACTACTAAACCACCTACTTGACATAGCCATTAGCTCATTCCAAAATACTAACAGTCAGCTTACTACTAAACCACCTACTTGACATAGGTATCAGCTCATTCTAACATACTAACAGTCAGCTTACTACTAAACCATCTACTTGACAAAGGCATTAGCTCATTCCAACATATAAAAAGTCACCTTACTAGGAAACCACCTACTTGACATAAGCATTAGCTCATTGCAACATACTAACAGTCAGCTTACTACTAAACCACCTACTTGACATAGGCATTAGCTCATTGCAACATACTAACAGTCACCTTACTGCTAAACCACCTATTTCACATAGGCATTAGCTCATTCCAATGTACTAACAGTCAGCTTACTACTAAACCATCTACTTGACAAAGGCATTAGCTCATTCCAACATATAAAAAGTCACCTTACTAGGAAACCACCTACTTGACATAAGCATTAGCTCATTGCAACATACTAACAGTCAGCTTACTACTAAACCACCTACTTGACATAGGCATTAGCTCATTCCAACATACTAACAGTCACCTTACTGCTAAACCACCTATTTCACATAGGCATTAGCTCATTCCAATGTACTAACAGTCAGCTTACTACTAAACCATCTACTTGACATAGGCGTTAGCTCATTCCAACATACAAACAGTCACCTTACCACTAAACCACCTACTTGACATAGGCGTTAGCTCATTCCAACATACTAATAGTCAGCTTACTACTAAACCATCTACGTGACATAGGCATTAGCTCTTTCCAACATACTAACAGTCAGCTAACTACTAAACCACCTACTTGACATAGGCATTAGCTCATTCCAACATACTAAAAGTCAGCTTACTACTAAACCACCTACTTGACATAGCCATTAGCTCATTCCAACATACTAACAGTCAGCTTACTGCTAAACCACCTACTTGACATAGGTGTAAGCTCATTCAAACATACTAACAGTCAGCTTACTACTAAACCACCTACTTGACATAGGCATTAGCTCATTCCAACATACTAACAGTCAGCTTACTACTAAGCCACCAGCTCGACATAGGTGTTAGCTCATTCCAACATATTAACAGTCAGCTTACTACTAAACCACCTACTTGACATAGATGTTAGCTTACTACTAAACCGTCTACTTGACATAGCCATTAGCTCATTCCAACATACTAACAGTCAGCTTACTACTAAACCACCTACTTGACATAGGCATCAGCTCATTCTAACATACTAACAGTCAGCTTACTACTAAACCATCTACTTGACAAAGGCATTGGCTCATTCCAACATATAAAAAGTCACCTTACTAGTAAACCACCTACTTGACATAAGCATTAGCTCATTGCAACATACTAACAGTCAGCTTACTACTAAACCACCTACTTGACATAGGTGTTAGCTTACTACTAAACCACCTACTTGACATAGGCGTTAGCTCACTCCAACATACTGTCACCTTACTACTAAACCACCTACTTGACATAGGCATCAGCTCATTCTAACATACTAACAGTCAGCTTACTACTAAACCATCTACTTGACAAAGGCATTAGCTCATTCCAACATATAAAAAGTCACCTTCCTAGTAAACCACCTACTTGACATAAGCATTAGCTCATTGCAACATACTAACAGTCAGCTTACTACTAAACCACCTACTTGACATAGGTGTTAGCTTACTACTAAACCACCTACTTGACATAGGCGTTAGCTCATTCCAACATACTGTCACCTTACTACTAAACCACCTACTTGACATAGGCATTAGCTCATTCCAACATACTAACAGCCACCTTACTACTAAACCACCTACTTGACATAGGTGTAAGCTCATTGAAACATATTAACAGTCAGCTTACTGCGAAACCACCTACTTGACATAGGCGTTAGCTCATTCCAACATATTAACAGTCAGTTGACTACTAAACCATCTACTTGACATAGGCAGTAGCTCTTTCCAACATACTAACAGTCAGCTTACTACTAAACCATCTACTTGACAAAGGCATTAGCTCATTCCAACATATAAAAAGTCACCTTCCTAGTAAACCACCTACTTGACATAAGCATTAGCTCATTGCAACATACTAACAGTCAGCTTACTACTAAACCACCTACTTGACATAGGTGTTAGCTTACTACTAAACCACCTACTTGACATAGGCGTTAGCTCATTCCAACATACTGTCACCTTACTACTAAACCACCTACTTGACATAGGCATTAGCTCATTCCAACATACTAACAGCCACCTTACTACTAAACCACCTACTTGACATAGGTGTAAGCTCATTGAAACATATTAACAGTCAGCTTACTGCGAAACCACCTACTTGACATAGGCGTTAGCTCATTCCAACATATTAACAGTCAGTTGACTACTAAACCATCTACTTGACATAGGCAGTAGCTCTTTCCAACATACTAACAGTCAGCTTACTATTAAACCACCTACTTGACATAGGCATTAGCTCATTCCAACATACTAACAGTCAGCTTACTACTAAACCAACTACTTGACATAGGCGTTAGCTCATTCCAACATAACTAACCATCAGCTTACTGCTAAACCACCTACTTTACATAGGCATTTGCTCATTCCAACATACTAACAGTCAGCTTACTACTAAACCACCTACTTGACATAGGCATTAGCTCACTCCAACATACTAAGAGTCAGCTTACTACTAAACCACCTACTTGACATAGGCATTAGCTCATTCCAACATACTAACAGTCACCTTACAACTAAACCACCTACTTGACATAGGCATTAGCTCATTCCAACATACTAAAAGTCAGCTTACTACTAAACCACCTACTTGACATTGGCATTAGTTTATTCAAACATACTAACAGTCAGCTTACTACTAAACCACCTACTTGACATAGGCATTAGCTCATTCCAACATACAAACAGTCAACTTACTACTAAACCACCTATTTGACATAGGCATTAGCTCATTCCAATATACTAACAGTCAGCTTACTACTAAACCACCTACTTGACATAGGTGATAGCTCATTCCAACAAACTAACAGTCAGCTTACTACTAAACAATCTACTTGACATAGGCATTAGCTCTTTCCAACATACTAACAGTCAGATTACTACTAAACCACCTACTTGATATAGACAATAGCTCATTCCAACATACTAACAGTCAGCTTACTACTAAATCACCTACTTGACATAGGCATTAGCTCATTCCAACATACAAACAGTCAGCTTACTACTAAACCACCTATTTGACATAGGCATTAGCTCATTCCAATATACTAACAGTCAGCTTACTACTAAACCATCTACTTGACATAGGCGTTAGCTCATTCCAACATACAGTCACCTTATAGCTCATTCCAGCATACAAACAGTCATCTTACTACTAAACCACCTACTTGACATAGGTGTTAGCTCATTCCAACATGCTAACTGTCAGCTTACTACTAAACCATGTACTTGACATAGGCATTAGATCTTTCCAACATACTAACACTCAGCTTACTACTAAACCACCTACTTGACATTGGCATTAGCTCATTCCAATGTACTAAAAGTCAGCTTACTACTAAACCACCTACTTGACATAGGCATTAGCTCATTCCAACATACTAACAGTCAGCTTACTACTAAACCACCTACTTGACATAGGTGTAAGCTCATTAAAACATACTAACAGTCATCTTACTACTAAACCACCTACTTGACATAGGTTTAGCTCTTTCCAACATACTAACAGTCAGCTTACTACTAAACCACCTACTTGACATAGGCATTAGCTCATTCCAACAAACTAACAGTCAGCTTAGTACTAAACTGCCTACTTGACATAGGCATTAGCTCATTCCAACATACTAACAGTCAGCTTACTACTAAGCCACCAACTTGACATAGGCGTTAGCTCATTCCAACATATTAACAGTCAGCTTACTGCTAAACCACCTACTTGACATAGGTGTTAGCTTACTACTAAACCACCTACTTGACATAGCCATTAGCTCATTCCAACATACTAACAGTCAGCTTACTACTAAACCACCTAGTTCACATAGGCGTTAGCTTACTACTATACCACCTGCTTGACATAGCCATTAGCTCATTCAAACATACTAACAGTCAGCTTACTACTAAGCCACCAACTTGACATAGGCATTAGCTCATTCCAACATATTAACAGTCAGCTTACTACTAAACCACCTACTTGACATAGGTGTTAGCTTACTACTAAACCACCTACTTGACATAGCCATTAGCTCATTCCAACATACTAACAGTCAGCTTACTACTAAACCACCTACTTGACAGAGGTGTTGGCTTACTACTAAACCACCTGCTTGACATAGCCATTAGCTCATTCCAACATAGTAACAGTCAGCTTACTACTAAACCACCTAGTTCACATAGGCATTAGCTTGCTACTAAACCACCTGCTTGACATAGCCATTAGCTCATTCAAACATACTAACAGTCAGCTTAGTACTAAACCACCTACTTGACATAGGCATTAGCTCTTTCAACCCTCTAGCATCTTTTTTCATGCATCCAGTAAACACCCATAGTTCCTAATGGTGTCCAGATATTTTCAGAGTCTGACTTCCTTAACTGAGCATCTTACCAGTTAATGACAAGTATTAGGAAGGGCAGAGTGTAATTAGCAAATGACACTAAAATTGTTAATCTAGGATACCCTGCAGTGGGGAAATTAATCAGTGTGTCACTCATTCATCTTTTCATATTTTCATGACTGAGAAAGATCTACATGTTATTCAGAGGAATGGTGTAAAATGCCATGGTGGGAGACAGAAAACTACTCTGTCAATGCTTACTTATAGTACTGTATAAAGGAAATATTGCTAGTTGTTTGCTTATAATTATGAAAATATGACTTATTTCCATATGTGATTAATATTTCATAAAACAACTTACAAAGTACTGCACAGCATCAGATGAAATGTTAGATGACGATGAAGAAACATGTCACTATTTATTTGCACTTGTTCATCATGAAAAATAAGTCAATGTTATCCATGCACAATACTGCCAGACTAGACATTTATGATGGCAAAGGCAGTTCTATGAAGGCTTGTGCTCACTGTGGCATTGTGTGTCACCATAGTTCTCAACAGACAAATCATGTTCCAATGTCTAATTTCCATGTCTTCACATAACTGGGCAGCATCTTCACAACTGATACATAAGGCACCTATTAAGGACTGTGTGACACCAGACTGTTCCTGTACCACACTGCTGCATACCTGCTGATTAATGTCCAATGCCACCAGCATGTCACAGGAAAATATTTTGTTTAATGGCATCAAGTACTCCTGGGATGCTGACCAATGGTGGATATGCTCACCAAAGAAGATGTTATTTTGAGCCCAGCTACAGTGTTTCTGAGAGTCAGAGATACGAAGGATTCCTTTTACAAAGTGATGGTGTGCAATCAACCAGTACATCCACAGGGGGGCACAATATATCCAGCTATACATACACCCTCTTTTGATTACTGCTGTCCCCAGGAGTGACACAGTTGCTAATGTTACCGTGGCCTCGGACTGTGACAAATTTCTAGATATCACAGTATCATCACTAGACTCTAGAGAGTGTGCATAGCAGCGCCTTTTCCAGCATCAACTATTGAACATGTTGTCCATCTCTGCTTCTAGCTTTGAATGCGTAACACAGGCTGAAAAATAGTCAACACCTTAATACATGGGACAGGCGTGCCTTTGTAACATGCAGGACAGGGTGCTATATGTATCCAGTTCCTTCTCATATAACTTTTATTTTTCAGATGCAGCAACCAGTTGTATTTATGATGTACCTGACAAAAGAAATCTGCATAATTTCTACTTTTTAGGACATGCCCACTAGTATAACAACTGCGAATGCAAACCACTGTGGTAAATTCTTAACATGTTCTGTCACCCATTGAGACATAGGTGGAATGGTTCAGATCATCACCAACATCCACACTCCAGCTTGGAATAAATCCTGCTCCAACTTCTCCTTCTTGTGGTATAAAGAACTCCTGCAGCTGTGTCAGTTTTCTGGATCTTGACAGCTACCCCCCCAATCCCCCCCCCCCCCCGAGTGGATTTCTCCTCTTCAGTTTTCTGTGGCTTCTGTTTGGCATAGCTGATCATATTAGTTAAGTGGTAATAAAACTGGCTCATTGCTAGTTGTACCTACCCACCATGCTGATGTTCTGCAGCACAGACCGGCATACCTGATCCCATAATGGTTGGTCTGTACCATGTCTACCTTTTCACTGAATGTCATGCACCTTAAGTGCCTGAACCCAAATGCTGATTTCAGTATTGTTGAACTTATCCAGCCTTATTCTGTGGACAAGCTGAATCTTATTCTTCACAATGAAAAACTAGATTTTTCTGCAAATATATGTACAGGTTCTGATACTGTACCTGTTTTACACAGGCTGATAATAATGGTACACAGGCCTTATACACTGTAACACAGCAGATAGCCTGTAAAATATTCTGCTGATATGGCATGTGTAAGCCCCTCAAAGAGCATATAAACAGCTCACAGGCTTTATACAATCTGTTACAGTGCTACATAAGCCTTCTAGACAGAGGATAGCCAATACAAAAGTCTGCTAATATTGTATGATAAAATTCTTCCCAAAAAGTATATTAACAGCTGATTTGGTGACTATAACTTATAGGCAAACAGGTTAAGCATAATACATGATGACAAACCATAGCTGTAGCAGAGTCATGCTGAGGGATGTAGTGGAACATCAAGTTAACAAGAATCTTGACGAGACAGAGCCTTTCTGCAGTGAACAGCAGATTCGGTGAAGTGGAAAACCTCAACCACTGGGCCATGGGGGTGTCCAGCATCATTTAGCAATGTCTATGAGAGATCACCAGCTCACAATATTTCTTTGAATGCAGCCTTCTGGGCCACCCTAACACCTCCCTAGTTGCCAGCAACCCAGTCTATACCCTATCTGGTGTATTCTCCTTCCTCTTGTGTCCTGCCCCATAACTTGTGCATGGCCTAACTCTCCCATCACAATTTGTCTACCTTCTGAATGTATTTCTTTAACCATTGTCACAATTGTTGTGTATGCAAAACCACTCCTATTTGTGTACATTATTTTGTGTTTGTTGTTTGCTCCGGATACTATCATAACACCCCCCTCCCCTTTGGACATCCAGTCTTCCATTGCATACCATGTTCCTCATCCCGTCTCTCTTCATATAAACAAGGAGGCTCTATACCTAAAAAGACATGTTGTTTACCTTCTCACTTCCACCTACCACTGTCCTATTTGCATGTTTCCCTCTGCACATCCTTTCCTCCCCACTTTTGCAGTGATAATAGTGGCCGTGAGATTTTGGCCACCTCTTGGACAATATTCATATATTGTATGTTGCAGGAGCACTGTGCCTTGTACTGCTTAGTGCATGAGCCATTGCTTGTATTCTACATGATCTGTCCTTGTAACATCTCAGCATGTCAGGAACCAAGCATGTTACCACGGCACTGGTACACACGGCATGCCCTCATTCCTCTGCTCTACTGTGTACCTCAAGAGCTGCACAGTTAGTCATAGCTGCTCTGTTTTATTACACAGGATTATCATACAGAACTGAGTAGGGATGAGTGCTCTGAGGAATCAGGGGCACAATATTCATATATAATATGCAGTCCTCACATCACATAATGGTGTTGTCCTGCCCTGTGAGGCTGCACAGTGCATTTCTATGAATCCCAGCCCTGGAAAATTCAGTTATGAATTCAAATATTGTCCCCGACAATGTTAATTCTCTAGCAGCAGTTTGTAGGGCTGTTGTTATAGATATGTTTGTCTTGCAGGGAAGAGAATTTCCCCCTCTCCTCCTCTCACTCCATGTTTTTTAAACTTTTAATCACAATAAAGTAAAAATGGATTAACTGAACAGAAGCATGGTCATGCTACTTGTACAACATTATTTTCTGTAATTTTACTGGCACTTGCATCCTTTAACTTATGAATGCTGAATGAACCTTTAGTCTGAGGTACACAGCATATATAAGTAGTACACTTTCTTTTTATACTGTATTATTGGCCTTGTTAACATGTATGCATTTGTCTACAGTTATTACTGTAATACTTTGTCTTATACCCTAGCTGTGACTGATGAGTCCCCGGGGCCTTTCACCAGGTTAAAAAATAATATCTAGCTGCTTACCACTTTACCTTGAAGACAGGCTTTGTGTTTATATCTATATCTATCTATCTATCTATCTATCTTTATATATATACGTGTGTGTGTGTGTGTGTGTGTGTGTGTGTGTGTATGTATCCCGATTGCCTCATATTTTGGGTCTGTTCTGCATAGAATTTGTAGTTTTCTGGATTTTTGTGGCAAATCAGTAAGGAATGAATTTACTTAATAATGACAGGCATTTGAGATTCAGACTTTATATCCTTCAGAAAAATGTATGGCAACACAAGACCTTTTATTCTAGCAACTTTCTAAGTTTCTAAGAGCAATATTTAAAACTTGTCCCTATTTTGGGGGGTTTTGTCACTCTATTATTTTTGTTTTTGTCCAGATTTTTTGTGCTAACAGGTTGAGAGCTTTGTGGTTTTGCCAGGATCGCCAGTTTCCCCCACTTCACAAAGACATGTTGACAGAAGGGTGGGTGATACCCCAAACTGCCCCTAAGTGTGTGCAGAGTACTTAAGATCCCTACCCCTTTATATGGTGTAAGAGATTTCATTAAACACATATTTCCTGTCTACCACATGTTGTTGGCCCACAACACACATACATATGAATGGTTGTACATGTGCATGTACGGCATTGCTTACTAGACATGTAATGTACATTTGCAAACTCAAACTACCTTGACCTTTTGACCTACTCAACATTTCTTCCCCTTTCATTTTATATGTACTTTGAATAGCTGTGACTGAAACTCATTTCCTCGTTACCCATCTGCCATTTATGAGGAGCTTACTTTTAAATAAATTACTGCAGTTCACTTGACAAGGGTGTCCATCCATATAATAAATAGCAGCATTAAATAAACATTATACCATGACCCCCCATTAATATTCCAAAACGTGCATGCTGATTGGCCAATTTGCACGTTGTAAATCGACTTATACTAATGGAAAAGGTCCGGTCGCCCGGACTTTTTCCATTAGTATAAGTCTCTTTTAAAACACTGTCTCGTTATGTTAAAAGAGTTTAACATAGCGACACAGGTTTAAAAAAAGCAACAGAGATCTCCGTTGCTTTTTTTAAAGCTGTCTCGCTATGTTAAACTCCTTTAACATAGCGACACAGTGTGTAAAAAGCAACGGAGATCTTGCTTTCCCTGTTGCTTTTTTTTTTAAACCTGTCTCGCTATGCTAAATGGGTTTAACATAGTGAGACAGCTTTAAAATAAGCAACGGAGACCGTTGCTTATTTTAAAGCTGTCTCGCTATGTTAAACCCATTTAACATAGCGAGACAGGTTTAACAGAAAGCAAGATCTCCATTGCTTTTTACTGTTTCGCTATGTTAAATGGGTTTAACATAGCAAAACAGCTTTAAAATAAGCAACCGTTGCTTATTTTAAAGCTGTCTCGCTATGTTAAACCCATTTAACATAGCAAAACTGTAAAAAGCAATGGAGATCTTGCTTTCTCCGTTGCTTTTGGCCACAGCTCTGATGTACTGCGTAGGCATGCACAGTACATCAGAACTGCCGCGGATACCAGACAGCTGCGGAAGGGCAGCAAAGAGGCATTATACAATGCCATTATTTAAGAAAAGTAATAATTTCTTTTCTTAAATAATGTCATAGTATAATAGCAATAACCCACTTCTTGGTGTGGGTAATGCAGGATTTACCCACGGTTGACTTTGTTTGGTCCCAAGGGCTTTGCACTCGGGACCAAACCACGCCAACCGTGGGTAAATCCCACATTACCCACACCCAGGCGTGGGTTATTGCTATAATATTGCATACATCTGGGGTGCTCTTTAAAAGCTACTGTTTTGTTTCTTCATAGGTAAATGCAGTTCGGGAGACAGCCAGGCTTAAAACAGATTATTTTACAAATGACACTTTCTTGTTTCACTAATCATATAATCTAGGAAACTGAAACTTCCAAATTTCAGAATATTTAAAACCACTTTAAATTTTAAATCAAAATTCATTACAATATTAAAGAGGCAACATTAAAAAAAAACAGCAACTCATTTTTTTAAGTTTTATAGTCACAAGACATTAGCTGATAGAAAACTCTAGAATTTCTATTAAACTTTTTGATAGGATGTGGATGTCAAAGATGCTACCAGAGCAAGCAGTGACTCTGCCCTCTGCTAAAGCGCTGCAGCAGTGTATCAAGTGGGGATATATTGCTGATTACCTTACTTGAAGAGACAATTCTTTTGATATGTATATGTTGTCTCTACAGTATGGCTTTTTCTTCACTCTAAATGCAACAAAACGTCAGCAGAATAATATTCAACTTAACAGTTCCCATATAAATACACATTTGTTGAAATCATGTAATTACTATTGTCCAATTATATAGTTAATTCTGTATTGTAATTATTACACGTATAAATAAAATGTATTAAAAACTTAATTAAAAGTCCATATAAATGAATTACAAAATACAAGTCAAAACTGATAAGATTTAAACTTCAAAATACTTTTAATTGACACAGAGTCATTTAATCCTGGTGTGCTATCTGCCTTCAATCTTAACTGCAGGTGTAACTCTCTGGCTTCTAACTGTTCCTTCCACAGACCACCCCTTGGGCTTCTCCAAACCCTTTCTAAAACTCTAAAGAAAAAGCTGTGGTCAGAGTTCACTTTTAAATCTTTGACAAAGGGAATTGTTAGTTTTAGTTTTTTAATATCTAACCTGTGTTGATAAATACGTTCACATAAGCTCCTCTTGGTCTTAACTATGAAAAATGCTGGGCAAGCATCACAACAAGAAATATATACAACTCTTTTACTGTTGTAATTAAAATTCCCTTTAATGTTTTTCAACCCTAGTTTTAAAAAAACAGTGTAATTTTTTGCCCATAATATAAATACACTAACTACATCTCCCACACTTAAACATTCCTTCTGGTTTCCCAGTCTGGATGAGTTTGACTTTTTCCAACAGGTTTTTAAAATGTATCCCTCTCCTGTAAACCAGCAATGGTGTTCTGTTGGCAAAATTTCCAACATTCTTGATAAAGCTGATAATGTCTCACTTTCTCTCTATGAGCCTAGATAATGCAGTCAAATCTGTAGCAAACACAGTCACCATCTTTGCATAATTGTTTAAGTAGTAAGTACTACTTATGTCACCCCAGGGAAACCCCAGGTACCTCTCTAACACCCAAAAGGGGTTTAAAATATCAATCAAACTTTTCATGGTAACTTCATGATAAATGTCATCCACCAAGGCTTGTGGGTCTCCCCTTCTCATAAACATCCCTTTCAACATAAGTAATTAATTTAAAAATTCAGTATAGCCCCTTATTGACCGCTTTTTTTCCACTGAGGATGGCAGCTAGCGTAGTGCAAAAAATTATTAGAATAAGTGGGTTTCTGGTAAAAGGTAGAAAAAAATTGATCCCTTTATCTTTCATGATATCCACATCAAGATACCTTAAATTTTCTTGGGGTGCCTGATAAGTAAATCTCAAAAAATCTGTCTTTTGACTAATATATTTCATAAATTTGTCAAGTTTGTCAAGTTCTCTTGTCCAAAAACGCAGATATCATCAAGAAAATAAGTATAATGATTCCAACTGTTAACAAATTCAGAGTTAAAAAATATTTTTTCAATAGTTAAATACCAAATTAGTGGACATAAGGGTACATGACATCCCCATAACAACCGCTTTCTTTTGGCGAAATATTTCCCCTTCAAAAAATATAATTTCCCTTTAAAACAAATTCCATACAGTGGAAAATGCAATTTAGCTCTACTGTATCTAATTCTAAGCTGGAAAATTTAAGTACTATATCATGGGGAATTATGGATTATAAATTCTCTACATCAATAATAACAAATAAGAGGTCTTCCTGAAACAAGTTGTTATTCATCTTTTTTTTTAAATCCAATGAATCTTTTAATAAATGTGTGAATTTTCACTATAGACCCTTAAGCTTTAAATCAACACATTTTGCCAGTGAATGAGTTTTAGAATGAACTGTATTCACTATGGCTATTAATTGGGGCTTGACAAGATCTTTGTTTACCTTGGGAATCCCAAATATCTTAGGAATAACCAGGTAGCTCACTTTTAAAAAATTGTACACTTTTTCCAGAATGGTACCATCCAACAAAGAGCAAAACAAAAACTATTTATTTTAGCATAGTGATATTCACCTCATTTCTAGATGATGCAGAATAAGTAACCTTGTATAAAATATCATACATTTTAGCTATATAGTCAAGGGTATGCATAACAACTAGATCATCCTCTTTGTCAGGTTTCATTACCTTAATTTTATTAGTAGCACAAACATTTTTCAAAAGCTTCCATTCATCATGATTTAAATTGCATTTCCTCCTATTACCTTAGTTATTGACCATTCCATAAATATCAGCAATACACATTTTTCAAAAAGTAATAAGATAGGATGAATTGGGTGGGTTGAAAGTACTATGTCTATGTATTGCTTTTGGAAAAGTTCATTTTTCTTACCTTCCCTTTGTGATTCCACTGAGGCTTTCATTATGACCTATGTTTTTTTTTCCCAAGATGTGATGTATCTTTATATTGTATTTAGAACTCAACTATCTTCCTTTTTTTGCATTAACAATGTTCATATGTCTGTTATGTACTTGGAGCTTTTCTCCCCGGGCCTCCGCTGAAAATGGACATGTATCCAGTCGGACTCTCCCGGTTAACAAATGTAAAATAAAATAAAATAAATAAATAAATGTATCATGTTGTCATGACTAATATTTGTAGAGGAATACTTGTCAAACAGTAAATGTAAATTCAAATTCTTTGAAAAAAGCTTCAAATCCAAAATGGTGTCAGATACGTTTAAGTGACTAGATGAAACAAATGTTAAATCTCTTCAAATTAAATTACAGTGACTAGTATTAGTAAGGTAAGAACTACAACTGTAAATTTTAAAATCACAGTGGGTATTCAGAACAGTCACAGGGTAAGTTATTTCTTCAAATTGCTTTTGGAAAAGTTCATTTTTCTTACCTTCCCTTTGTGATTCCACTGAGGCTTTCATTGGTATTGATTCAGCCAAGTCTGGTTGGAATTCCATTCAGAATCAGAATCAGAGTCAGAAATACTTTATTGATCCCACAGGAAACTAATTATGTTACAACTGCACAGATAAACATAGACACAATGTAGACCCAACACATATGTTAAGTAATTAGATACGACTGATACTGTACTCACTTATGTTACCCCACATATATAACAGCAGCACCTGACATAGGTACACTATTGACAATAGCCAATGTACTAGATGAGTTTGATACCACATATAGTAGTGACATGAAAGGGGGAGCCTTACGTATTAATTACCACTGACAGTAGGATATGGAGTATTGCACATTACAACACTTTAACTAAGGTATAGCGTATTGCACAAAGGATAATTGCATTGATGATTACTATTGCAATGAAAAAAGAGAGATAAAAGAGATAAAAAGGATGGGGAAAAAGACAAAAACATGCGTAAGAGTTTAACATTGCACTATGTGGTCTCCTTTAGTAGTGGGGGTGGTGCTAAGATGGTAGGAGCCATTATAGAGTCTGATGGCTGTGGGCAGGAAGGGTTTCCTGTGACATTCAGTGGAGCAATTTATGCTCATCAGTCTTCTGCTAAAGGAACTTCTCTGTCCATCCACCACTTTGTTGAGTGGCTGGTCAATATTTTCCATGATGGGCTTTAGTCATGCTAATATTCTTCTCAATTCCTCATACCCTCAATTGTGCAAAATGCCTCAAAGGTAGAAACTCTAAAGAGTCCACATAAGTGTCAGCATTGTCATTTCACCTTTCTTCTGATCGACCATTAACACTGATAAAAGGTTGTTTATTATCACCCTCAGCCATGTTGCCTTTAAAGTTTAATTATCCTGGGGAGAGACAGATACAGTTGTCATCATAGTTTCTCTGATCACTTAATTTTTTTTCTGTTTCTTTAGACTAATGTCAACCACTACTTGATCAGCTTTGTCAAAAATATTGTTATATTTTTCCTGGTAATTGTCAAGTAACAAATCACTAGAAATGGATTTCTTGAGAGCCAGAATTTCTCTCTCTAAAACATCAATTTGTCTATTGTTTGATCTAATTAAGACTTCCGTTAACTCCCACCCCTGCTGACTGAACAGAGTTAATAGTTCTTTGTGAGGTTCTGAACCAGTACTCAACCTGGTAGAATTTAATTGTACTTGTTATAGTGATACTGTGATAATGCCATCTACTAGTCAAATGTCTTATCAGTAAGTATACAATGAACAATACTGTAACAACAGAAATGTAACTGTTAGAAAAATATGTATTAATGTGTGTATTAGCAATATGTTTAGTGCATTTAGAAGCTTGAAAAGAGTTAACACATTTATTCTATTTCATACTGCATAAATCTGTACAAACTGCAGTTGCTTTCTGACCTTGTACTGTTAGCTAAAATCTTGCTTCTACCTTGGAAATTTACTGAGAAGCAGGTGATTTCTGCTTGCGTTAGGAAAATAATGAATAGAACAATACTACTTGTATGAAACATAGACAATAAGTTCCGCTGTGCCATGAGAAAATACACAGCTGTAGAAGTTACAGATAATTAGTACAAAGCCTGCTTGAAAATATGAACTGCAATCAGCGTTTGCTTGTATCTGTATTAGAAACGTACCTTGAAAAGTAACACTGCACAATAAACGCTTGTAAACAGATTAATGGTCACCAAGGCCAAATTGTTTTTCTGAAAAGTTTCTCACAAATCTAGTCATGTCAGCAGAAAATCTGAAGTAACATCTGCTGTAGAACAATGCTAAAAGTTGTGTTTGATTACGTCAGCTTAGAAGGTCATGTCTTGTAAAATAGTATAAGAATGAACATACTTCCTGTTAGTAGTTAGACAAATCCTTGTATTTGCATGTTTTTGTCTCCTTGCTGCAAGTAAATTAAAGTGCCTTAACTGAACCTTATGTGTATTGGTCTTTTGAAGTTTTTTCCTTTGACAGATTGGTCCTCCGGACCAGAAACCTTCACTTCGCCTCGGATCAGACAGGCCAGGTGGCTTGAAACCATACGGGGAAGAAACCACATCGGTTCTTCTTATTTGAAAAGTCCTCCGACTGAATTGTCGTACAAAAGAGGCCAGCCACTTTCTGATCTGCGACTGAAGGACGGGTTTACTCGAACCAGGTGATCAATCACGAAGGCTCAGGTAAGGTGAATCTACCATCTTTTCTGTTTTAGATCAGGGACTAGATCTGTATTTGTTCTGTTAAGACTTTATTTATAAGTCAGGGACAGAAAGATTGCTGTCTTTTCATAGATCAGGGAAACAGAGCAGGTAGGCAGTCATTCTGAAGAGACTATAAAAACATCCATGGTACCACGTTAAAAATAAGGAGTTATGTAATGATTAAAAGGGTAGAACAAAAATGGGTAATAATTGTACAAAAAGGTCCCAAAATCCACCGTTAACCGAAGACGCGAAATACATGCAGTCACAGTGTGCTGATAATATTAAATACTACTCAAAATGGGTTAATAAGTATGAATTTGATGGTAAACTAGAAAAATCCTCACTTGTCAAACAGCTTAAAACCGATTCTAGAGGTCTGGTAAAAAAGCAACATCAATTAGGAATTCCTCAGGCACACAGGTGGATTGAGGAAGTAAACTGAAGGGAACAAAAGAGTAATAATTCAAAAGCAATGTTTTTAGATAAGGAGGAGAATAACTTAGTAATAGCATCAGCCCCTCCGCCTCCCTTACCAGAATATGAGGCAAGTGAACAAATTGGTCCACCCCTGCGATATCCTGCTGTCACTGTGAGTAGAGACACTACAAAAGCGAAACCGTTTCTTAGAAATCCCGTCGAGACCAGGTCTCGAACAAGGGCAGGAAACCCAAAAGGGGACATTGAGTTATATCAAATAGGTAGAAATTCACGATATATGAGTGAAGACGAAATATGCCCACTTATAGAAGTGCCTAATCCTCAGGCAGGGCAAGAAGGACGGGACCCAACTATTCTAGTGTATAGACCCTGGACTCTGGAAGATATCCGGAAAGCCACTGAGGGAATTCCCCATCCAAAAGTTAATTTTAGAAAGTTCTTAGAAGATTTGCAAGGAATGAGGCTGAGTTATAATTTAAACGGAGAAGAGGTAGAAAAAGTAGTCAGACAAATTGTGGGACCAGATTGGCACATGATTAGTGGCAACTGGAATCCCCGTGACATTGCGCTCAGGCCCCTCCCACATAGCAGTGCAGAATTAGACAACAGAGTGAAAGGTCTTACAGACTGAATCTCTGAGAAATGGAAGCCTAGGGCAGACTGGACTTGCATTAATCAATGCATCCAACAGGAAGGTGAAGCTATTGACCAGTATTATGCCAGACTATTAGAATGTTTTAATAACCATTGTGGAATGCAGGTTCCTGAAGATCAGACACACAATTCCCCATATGAGCAGCAGTTAAAGAATGCATTTTTGAAAGGCAGTATTGCATCTATAAGCAGTTTTATTACAAAACACATGGTAGATCATCGTACAAGCAGGTTACAGTCATTGCTTGAATATGCTAGACATGCCGAAAGGCATTTTAATAGCAAAAAGAAAAAGAAAGCCCAAGTATTTTCTGTAGAAGATGGAGCAGAAGTATATGTAGTACAGTCCGGAAAAAAGGGCAAGAGAAATGCCCAGGGAAACAAACAATCTGATCAACGATCAGAGGACTTTGAAGGGCGAAAGAAAAGGGGTGAATGTTTTAAATGCGGTAAGAAAGGACACTTGGCAAGGGATTGCAAGAAAAACAAGAAGGCAACCACAGAGTATAAGGAGGGTGAGGACTGACTATATGATAGTCAGGAATCACTAGAAGGGGATAGCAGAGAAGGGACAAATGAGTATGTGATAGAGGGAGTAGAGAATGTGACAGAAGAAATAGAGGAAGTGCAAGAAGTCATGGATAATGAAGAAAATGAAATATTGGATTTGGCTTTATTGAGCTTAGAGCTCTATTTAGCAGACACGAAACAGAAGTTACACTCCTGGTAGAAGGGAGGGAAGTCAGATTCTTGTGTGACTCAGGGGCATCACGGACCCCGGTACATCCCTCCAAACTGCCAGAGAATTCAGAGTCACCTGATTACATATTAGTGAAAGCATCCAATGGACAGCTGTATCGGGAGCCCCTCTCCCATAATATTGTGATAACTGATCCTGTTTCAGGATTGACCCAGAAAAGCAAAATTGTTGTATCTGCAAAATGCCCAGTAAACCTCTTGGGCAGAGACCTTATGCAGTTATTTGGTATAGCAGTAGTTCCGACTATGCAGGTTATGGAAGCACAGCGACAAATTGATACCTTTGCAGTGCAATCGGAGGGTTAAATGTTTTATTGGTACAGCCAGGACTTGGTTACGACAGGTCCAGGGGCAGTGACCAAAGAGTTGATGAACGTAACCATCAGCAAGTTCCCCTCCCTTGACATTGATAAACAGCATTTGTTGCACTGTACTCTGTATTATTGTAATACACCAGGACCTGATAAGGAATATGAGCAAGAATTGTTTAGAAATCGTGCAAACAGATTGGTATTACGTAATCTGTACTGGGACACAGAAGGGAACAGTGTAGCCAGCTGTTCATTGCCCCAGGAGTTCTTTGCACTCTATAAATCTAATTGATTACCACATGTTAGCTTAACTAAGGACAAGAATGTAAAATGGGTAGACTTAGGAGAAAAAGTCACGAGATGGGAAAAACAGACAGAGTTAGAACTGTCAGAACAAGGAATACAAATGCAGAAGCTGAATTGGATAACTCAGACCCACCCAGCTGTATACTTGCAGTCTAGCAAGGACAGCTGATTAGCACTCCTATTGAAGGAGGAAGATAATGCCTTAAAGAATATACCAGAAAATCTCTGGTCAACAGGAAAATCAGATGTAGGACTTATTCGTACAGCAGGACCAGTTACTATTACGCCAAAGTCAGCATTTAGACCACAAAAGAGACAGTATCCCTTAAGAAAAGATGCAGAGGTAGGAATCAAACCTATTATAGCAGCTTTACTTAAGGAAGGGGTGCTGGTAGAATCTCCTGATTCACCATGTAACACACCCTTATTTCCTGTTAAGAAAGTGAATGGAGAGTGGCATATGGTCCAAGATTTACAAGCTGTAAATGACACAGTAATACCAAGGGCACCTACGGTGCCAGACCCACACACCCTGTTGAATGATTTAAAACCTCAACAGAAATATTTTTCTGTGGTAGATATCAGCAATGCGTTCTTTTCGATACCGATACACCCAGACAGCCAGCATTGGTTTGCATTCACATTTCAGGGGAAAAGGTATACATATACACGACTACCACAGGGGTATTGTGAAAGTCCAACAATATTTTCACAAGAAATGGCAAGCAACTTGGCGGGATTTACCCCACCAAGAGGTACTCAGATTTTGCTTTATGTTGACGATATCCTGCTGACGTCCCCCACCCAGCAAGATTGTAAAGAAGATACCATAGCGCTATTACAATTTTTAGCCACTGAAGGAAATAAAGTAAACAAAAATAAACTGCAGCTTTGGAAAAACAAGTTAAATACCTAGGATATGTAATATCCAAGGAAGGTAGGACATTAGATGAGGACAGAAAAATAGCGATTTTACAAGCACCAAAACCCAATACCAAGAAGGAAATGATGTCCTTCCTGGGTACGACTCTTTTTTGTCGGAGTTGGATTCCAAACTATGCCTTGGAATCTGCACCGTTGACTAACCTGATTTATAAAATGCCTATGGCAGCACAGGATTTGTTACAATGGACACCAGAAGCAGAATCTGCTTTCTGCAAACTGAAACAGTTAATAGCATCCTCATTAGTTTTGGGATTACCAAACTATCATAAACGTTTTTTCCAAATTGTAGATTGTAAGCAAGGTTATATGACATCGGTGCTAACACAGCAGCATGGGGACAAGCAACGCCCTATTGCTTATTATTCATCACAACTGGACCCAGTGGCACGGTCTTTACCTCACTGTGTACAAGCAGTAGTTGCAGATGCAATGGCAGTACAGGCTTCGGCCTCAGTAGTGTTGTTCCACCCTCTCACATTGAGAGTGCCTCATGCAGTCGCGATTATTTTACTACAAGAAAAGGTAGCATATCTTTCCCCTGCTAGGCATCTTTCCTGTATGACTATATTGTTGAGCCAACCTCATATGACAATTGAACGATGTACGACTTTGAACCCTTCTACCTTGCTCCCAACCCCTGCAAGATGGCGCACTACACAGCTGCCTGCAGGTGATTGAGCAAAAGACATTGCCTAGAAAAGATCTTACGGATGTTCCCTTGGATGATGCCGAGGTGACATACTACGTGGACGGTTCATGCAAAAGGGGTCCTGCAGGACAGAACCTAGTAGGATATGCAGTAGTTTCTGATACTGACATTATAGAAGCGAAATCTTTGCCACATAGTTTATCTGCACAAGCAGCAGAATTGATTGCCTTGACACGGGCATGTACCTTAGCAAAGGATAAATGTGTGAACATTTTTACTGACAGCCAGTATGCTTTTTCTACTGTACATGTTTTTGCGCAACAGTGGAAAAATCGAGGAATGATAACATCTACTGGCAAACCAATCAATCATGCACAATTTATTTTAGATCTTTTAGAATCTATTCAGTTACCTCAGAAAGTAGCTATTTGTAAATGCACAGCTCATACCAAGCAACAGGACAGGATTTCAAAAGGCAATGCGAGAGCTGATACAGCTGCAAAGCAGGCAGCTTCAGAAGTATTTCTTTTGAATGAGGAACTACAACCCTCTGAGATTTTAGATTTAGAAATGTTAAAGATGGGTAAAACGAAGAGCAATTCTCGAAAAGGGGCTGTACATCTCTAAAGAAGGAAAACCGATATTGCCGTCTAATTTCTTTAGATATGCAGCTTTGTTGAGCCATGGGCAGTGCCATGTCTCAACAGGGGGGATGGTACAGCTGGTGAACCAAGTGTTCACGACGTATGGATTTACAAACTACTCTAAAAAATTTTGTTCGTTATGCGACATCTGTAATAAACATCATGCACAAGGGGCGTTAAAGCCCAAGCAAGGGAGTTTCCCTACACCACCGTATCCGTTTCATACTATTTGTATGGATTTCATAGAATTGAATAAATGTGAAAATAAGAAGTATTGTCTTGTCATTGTAGATATGTTTTCCAGATGGGTGGAACGCTACAACTGTGGCCAAAGTTCTTGTTAAAGAAATCATCCCTAGATTCGGCATTCCAGAAAGGATCTACAGTGACAATGGCACACACTTTGTGAATCAGACCATACAGCAGTTAAGTAAACATTTTTGCATTTCTCTAAAGAATCATTGTGCGTATCACCCGCAATCAGCAGGGTTAGTAGAGGGGCATAATGGGATTTTAAAGAGTAAGCTAAGAAAATTAATGACAGAAACGCAGAGAAACTGGGTGTACTGTCTGCCCCTGGCACTGTTGAGCATGAGAACTGTTCTGAATGCAAAATAATTGACTCCTTTTGAAAAGCTCTTTGGAAGGGCTTACTATATACCTCAGTGGAAATCTCTCATGCCCGCGGCTCAGTGGAAATCTCTCATGCCCGCGGACCAGGAAGCTGACAGTACATAGAGTATATGTGCAATTTGTTAAATTCTAAACATTTGTTGCAGTTAAATTCTGTTTCAGATAAAGAATGAACCAGACCGTCAGAAGTGGCAGTGCCCCCTGGAGCGTGGATCTGGCTGAAGATAGTTAAGAGGAAAAATTGGGCATCTCCGAAGTGGGAAGGTCCATATAAAGTGCTTTTGTCAACACCCACTGCAGTCAAAATTGCAGAACGTGTCTCTTGGATCCACCTGACGCACTGTAAATTAGTTAAAAACTTTGAACTGGACAAAAATCTTGTTACATGCCAAGAGCAAAAATGATAGAGTCCAGAAGAAACAGGAATGCAGAACAACCCTTTCCTCAGAAGTATTGCATAATCATCCTGTTAACTGTATTAGTGACAATAATCTTTTTGTTGTGGCCTTTTCTTTTCCCAGCCACACAGACTGAACTGAATAAACGTGAAGCGTTACTCATAAACTGGCATCCAAACTTTAACACTTACCAGGCAATTAAATATGCGTATGCTGACACTTTGAATGTTCCGAATTGCTGTATTTGCACAGCTTTGCTGAGAGTATACGGGGGGTTATTAATGACTACAGTCCCCTTAGGGGTCAATGAGACCTGGGAGAACTTGATTTATGATACCTCAACCATTACAGCACAAGATAAAATAGCATTGCACTTGTCTGTTCCACAAAAAGGAACTGTGTGTTTTTATAAAAATGATACTGTTCAGGTGGGTTGGAGCAATTGCAATGTGACTGCTCCTTATAGATGTTACACTAAAGGTAACAAAGTAGATCTTTATTGTAATACAAACGATGATTCATTTCTTGGATTGATGCACAAAACACTTGATGAAGTAAAACAAAATTCAGTTCTTTATAAACAGCTGTCTATAATTGATAGAAAAATGTTTCCTGCAGGGCGAGTGTACATTCATAGCAAGGTTACTACTAAAGTAGAGGATTGTTATTTTGTGTGTGTGGCAGAAAGGCATACAAATGGTTACCTGAGAATTGGTCCGGCAGTTGTTTTTTGGGTTACCTGGTTCCGGCCATACGACACACTGCAGTTTTGCCTCATAGAAAAATTCGAAATGTCCGAGACGTCATCAAGAAACCTGTAAATCCAGTGGGACAAATTGATGCACATTGGAAAGACCATCACTCTCTAGGCAAAGGACTGACCCACATGGACTTGAGTGATAGCGTTATATCGTGGGCAGGCATATTACCAGCATATGGAGCAGTGAAATCGATCTGGGAGCTGAGAAAACTGTCAAAACTTCTCAAAGTAATGAGCAATGCAACTTTTTCTGCTCTCAAATTGGTGACGGATGAACTGAATGCTATGAGAACTGTAGATGCTATGAGAACTGTAGTGTTCCAAAACAGCATGGCTCTCGACTTCACCCTAGCGGCGAGAGGTGGTGCGTGCGCTTTAATCCAAGAAGAATGCTGTTCATATATTCCTGACCATAAACATGAGATAGACAATCATCTTGAGGTAATTCAGCAAGTGTCGGCCATGACCAAACCAGGCCCAAACTCACTGATGGACTTTTTTCCAGAAATGGTTTGGGGGGTGGGGTACCATCCTAATGTACATCCTGATTGCCATTTGTGTAGGTATGCTCCTACTGGGAGTATGTGCTTGTTGTGGTATCCCCTGCATGAAAAGACTGATTAAATACCGTATAGACATGTCAGTTTCTGAAACCTTATATCAAAGTACTGAGTTTGAAGAACTGTTAAAAGACTAAAAAGCTTTCATAAGTCTAAACTGAATGACTCTCTTAACTGCAAATCCTGAGT
This sequence comes from Protopterus annectens, assembly GCF_019279795.1. Lineage (NCBI taxonomy): Eukaryota > Metazoa > Chordata > Ceratodontiformes > Protopteridae > Protopterus > Protopterus annectens. The sequence continues at coordinate 735,656,733 of NC_056741.1, read as the reverse complement.
GTAAGAGGTTGGGAGAAGAAAACAAACTGTTTATGCTTATCTTGAAAGTAGAATAAAAGCATTAATGGGAGGAAATGTTAGAAAAATATGTATTAATGTGTGTATTAGCAATATGCTTAGTGCATTTAGAAGCTTGAAAAGAGTTAACACATTTATTCTATTTCATACTGCATAAATCTGTACAAACTGCAGTTGCTTTCTGACCTTGTACTGGTAGCTAAAATCTTGCTTGTACCTTGGAAATTTACTGAGAAGCAGGTGATTTCTGCTTGCGTTAGGAAAATAATGAATAGAACAATACTACTTGTATGAAACTTAGACAAGAAGTTCCGCTGTGCCGTGAGAAAATACACAGCTGTAGAAGTTACAGATAATTAGTACAAAGCCTGCTTGAAAATATGAACTGCAATCAGCGTTTGCTTGTATCTGTATTAGAAAAGTACCTTAAAAAATAACACTGCACAATAGACGCTTGTAAACGGATTAATGGTCACCAAGGCCAGGTTGTTTTTCTGAAAGGTTTCTCACAAATCTAGTCATGTCAGCAGAAAATCTGAAGTAACATCTGCTGTAGAACAATGCTAAAAGTTGTGTTTGATTACGTCAGCTTAGAAGGTCATGTCTTGTAAAATAGTATAAGAATGAACATACTTCCTGTTAGTAGTTAGACAAATCCTTGTATTTGCATGTTTTTGTCTCCTTGCTGCAAGTAAATTAATGTGCCTTAACTGAACCTTATGTGTATTGGTCTTTGAAGTTTTTTCCTTTGACAGTAACAGATGCAACAATGTAAGATCTTTAGTAGACGTTAGTGGCCAGGAAGACTACAGCATTTTTTTTAATTTAACTTATTTGTTAACTGAGTAAGCATACTGAATGTAAATGTTTGGTTAAGTTATTTGCTCAGAATATTCATAAGGCAACCTAAGATGGAAGGAAACAAAACATTTTACACTGGACTATAGAAAACAGCTTGTTAGCAGCTTAAAATTTTAATCCTCTGCACTAATTGACAGACTTGCCAGAATTCTACTGGTATTGTGTAGATTCTGTCAGTAGTTATAAATTTTGGGTCTATATTGTTTAAATGAAAACCACTTACTTCAATAAAAATGTCATTGAATCCCAGCCCCTCAAAAACAACTAAAAATACTGAATATCCTAAAATCCCAGGCATCAGCCTCCAACTACCCTGACCCTCCTAAATTACATATCTCTCACACAACCTGAAATTAATAAACTATATAACACTCCTGGGACCCTAGCTCAAACCCTAAGACACCTCTCCCTCTCCCAAAACCTAAACTACCCAACTCTTCCTTAATCCTAAACCTCCCTGCCTTAACAGGGCTGGTGCTAGCATTTTGGGGCCCCCCTAGGCACTTCCAGTCTAAGTATCAACCTGTCACTGCCACCCATCCTAAGCAGCCTTTTAATTCATGCTACAAACTTTCAGGAGTAGTACGCACAGACTGAACTGTAGCTACAGTGTTCTTACATTACAACAGGCCTATGTACCACACTATGTTGGCCCATTTCAGAGGGACATTCACAGTTACTGGCATTTACTTACAACAATAATACATTACAACAACTCTATGTACAGAGCTGGAGAGCTGGACTTAGGTGAAATGGTGCCCTACACAATACATACTGTTTTAGCCCCCCCCCCCACATACATCCTCCAGTGCTTCCCTCTGCTCACCCCTGCCCATACCATGCACATTAATTTTTTTCTTCCTTTTCTCACATTTTGCCTTACTCTTCAGCGTTTTCAAAAAGCCATAACTTTCTATATTCTCTGAAGTGCATTTTAAAGTTGTTTTTTTTACATAATCTTTTCATCCAATGATGGCTTGAACAACAATTATGAATAAGGAAACAAATTCAATGTTTCTGTTTAGTAACAGTTTTCTTAGCATCCTTTCAACACACCTTTCCTGACCAGGACAGCACAGTAATAGCCATTTAGGAAATAACTCAATTACGCTAGTGCCCCAGAAGCCATGGGGTTATAGATGCTCTGGGATGCATTTTAGAGCATTTTCCCAACATTTTAATCCGATGGTAGGCTAAACAAAAATCATGAGTAAGAAAAGAGTTTCAGTTTTTTTTCTTTCAAGGAAGACATAAGTTATGTCTAAGGCGTAATGTTCAAAGCTGACAAAATAGTAGCTCACAATAAACTAACAGACCAATTATTGTGAAGATATACGGGTTGTATCTGGGAATATGCCTGCCTCCCTACCCCCCCCCCAAAAAAAAAAGACAGTCACTGCCTATGCATCCCTCTGTGGAGAGACTGTGATGAAAGCAGAAGTTCAAATTGCCACAGTCATGTGTTTTAAGAGACTGCTGACTTACATATACATAGTATGCTTCATCACTCCTAACCTGTAACCCCCAACCCCCAAATTCAACCACCTGTATACATGCCTGATGTGTGATTGGGAGGAAAGCGAACAAAATAATGATTATAGTAATGTATTCTATTGTGCTGTTCCTAGACAGTACACTGCTCCTAGACAAGCTATAGTAACCTTCTTTGTACACCTCTGAGGTTTGTAGGAAAAGTAAAGGAAGCAATGATAACACTGTCCCCAGCCCAAACACACGCTATGATGAGAAGCAATGATAATACTGTCCCCAGCCCAAACACACGCTATGATGAAAAGCAATGATAACACTGTCCCCACCCCAAACGCACGCTATGATGAGAAGCAATGATAACACTGTCCCCAGCCCAAACACACGCTATGATGAGAAGCAATGATAACACTGTCCCCAGTCCAAACACACGCTATGATGAAAAGCAATGATAACTCTGTCCCCACCCCAAACGCACGCTATGATGAGAAGCAATGATAACACTGTCCCCAGCCCAAACACACGCTATGATGAGAAGCAATGATAATACTGTCCCCAGCCCAAACACACGCTATGATGAGAAGCAATGATAACACTGTCCCCAGCCCAAACACACACTATGATGAGAAGCAATGATAACACTGTCCCCAACCCAAAAACATGCTATGATGAGAAGCAATGATAACATTGTCCCCAGCCCAAACACACGCTATGATGAGAAGCAATGATAACACTGTCCCCAGCCCAAACACACACTATGATGAGAAGCAATGATAATACTGTCCCCAGCCCAAACACACGATATAATGAGAAGCAATGATAACACTGTCCCCAGCCCAAACACACGCTATGATGAGAAGTAATGATAACACTGTCCCCGGCCCAAACACATGCTATGATGAGAAGCAATGATAATACTGTCCCCAGCCCAAACACACGCTATGATGAGAAGCAATGATAACACTGTCCCCAGCCCAAACACACGCTATGATGAGAAGCAATTATAACACTGTCCCCAGCCCAAACACACTCTATGATGAGAAGCAATGATAACACTGTCCCCAGCCCAAACGCACGATATAATGAGAAGCAATGATAACACTGTCCCGAGCCCAAACACACACTATGATGAGAAGCAATTATAACATTGTCCCCAGCCCAAACACACGCTATGATGAGAAGCAATGATAACACTGTCCCCAGCCCAAACACACGCTATGATGAGAAGCAATGATAACACTGTCCCCAGCCCAAACACATGCTATGATGAGATGCAATGATAACACTGTCCCCAGCCCAAACACACGCTATGATGAGAAGTAATGATAACACTGTCCACAGCCCAAACACACGCTATAATGAGAAGCAATGATAACACTGTCCCCAGCCCAAACACACGCTATGATGAGAAGCAATGATAACACTGTCCACAACCCAAAAACATGCTATGATGAGAAGCAATGATAACACTGTCCCCCCCAAACGCACGTTATGATGAGAAGCAATGATAACACTGTCCCGAGCCCAAACACACACTATGATGAGAAGCAATTATAACATTGTCCCCAGCCCAAACACACGCTATGATGAGAAGTAATGATAACACTGTCCCCAGCCCAAACACACGCTATGATGAGAAGCAATGATAACACTGTCCCCAGCCCAAACACACACTATGATGAGAAGTAATGATAACATTGTTCCCAGCCCAAACACACGCTATAATGAGAAGCAATGATAACACTGTCTCGAGCCCAAACACACGCTATGATGAGAAGCAATGACAACACTGTCCCCAGCCCAAACACATGCTATGATGAGAAGTAATGATAACACTGTCCACAGCCCAAACACACGCTATAATGAGAAGCAATGATAACACTGTCCAAAGCCCAAACACATGCTATGATGAGAAGCAATGATAACACTGTCTCGAGCCCAAACACACGCTATGATGAGAAGCAATTATAACACTGTCCCCAGCCCAAACACACTCTATGATGAGAAGCAATGATAACACTGTCCCCAGCCCAAACACACGCTATGATGAGATGCAATGATAAAACTGTCCCCAGCCCAAACACACACTATGATGAGAAGCAATGATAACACTGTCCCCAGCCCAAACACACACTATGATGAGAAGTAATGATAACATTGTTCCCAGCCCAAACACATGCTATAATGAGAAGCAATGATAACACTGTCCCCAGCCCAAACACACGATATAATGAGAAGCAATGATAACCCTGTCCCGAGCCCAAACACACGCTATGATGAGAAGCAATTATAACACTGTCCCCAGCCCAAACACATGCTATGATGAGAAGCAATGATAACACTGTCACCAGCCCAAACACACGCTATGATGAGATGCAATGATAACACTGTCCCCAGCCCAAACACACGCTATGATGAGAAGCAATGATACCATTGTTCCCAGCCCAAACACACGCTATGATGAGAAGCAACGATATCACTGTCCCCAGCCCAAACACACACTATGATGAGAAGCAATGATAACACTGTTCCCAGCCCAAACACATGCTATGATGAGAAGCAATGATAACACTGTCCCCAGCCCAAGCACACGCTATGATGACAAGCAATGTTAACACTGTCCCCAGCCCAAACACACACCATGATGACAAGCAATGATAACACTGTCTCCAGCCCAAACACACGCTATGATGACAAGCAATGATAACACTGTCCCCAGCCCAAACACACGCTATGATGAAAAGCAATGATAACAGTGTCCCCAGCCCAAGCACACGCTATGATGAGAAGCAATGATAACACTGTCCCCAGCCCAAACACATGCTATGATGAGAAGCAATGATAACACTGTCCCCAGCCCAAACACACGCTATGATGAGAAGCAATGATAACACTGTCCCCAGGCCAAACACACGCTATGATGAGAAGCAATGCTAACACTGTCCCCTGGCCAAACACATGCTATGATGAGAAGCAATGATAACACTGTCCCCAGCCCAAACACACGCTATAATGAGAAGCAATGATAACACTGTCCCCAGCCCAAACACACGCTATGATGAGAAGCAATGATAACACTCTCTCCAGGCCAAACACATGCTATGATGAGAAGCAATGATAACACTGTCCCCAGCCCAAACACACGCTATGATGAGAAGCAATGATAACACTGTCCCCAGCCCAAACACACGCTATGATGAGAAGCAATGATAACATTGTTCCCAGCCCAAACACACGCTATGATGAGAAGCAATGATAACACTGTCCCCAGCCCAAACACACGCTATGATGAGAAGCAATGATAACACTGTCCTCAGCCCAAACACACGCTATGATGAGAAGCAATGATAACACTGTCCCCAGCCCAAACACACGCTATGATGAGAAGCAATGATAACACTGTCCCCAGCCCAAACACACGCTATGATGAGAAGCAATGATAACACTGTCCCCAGCCCAAACACACGCTATGATGAGAAGCAATGATAACACTGTCCCCAGCCCAAACACACGCTATGATGAGAAGCAATGATAACATTGTTCCCAGCCCAAACACACACTATGATGAGAAGCAATGATAACACTGTCCCCAGCCCAAACACACGCTATGATGAGAAGCAATGATAACACTGTCCCCAGCCCAAACACACGCTATGATGAGAAGCAATGATAACACTGTCCCCAGCCCAAACACACGCTATGATGAGAAGCAATGATAACACTGTCCCCAGGCCAAACACACCCTATGATGAGAAGCAATGATAACACTGTCCCCAGCCCAAACACACGCTATGATGAGAAGCAATGATAACACTGTCCCCCCCCAAACGCACGTTATGATGAGAAGCAATGACAACACTGTCCCCAGCCCAAACACACGTTATGATGAAAAGCAATGATAACACTGTCCCCAGCCCAAACACACGCTATGATGAGAAGCAATGATAACACTGTCCCCAGCCCAAACACACACTATCATGAGAAGCAATGATAACACTGTCCCCAGCCCAAACACACGCTATAATGAGAAGCAATGATAACACTGTCCCCAGCTCAAACACACGCTATGATGAAAAGCGATGATAACACTGTCCCCAGCCCAAACACACGCTATGATGAGAAGCGATGATAACACTGTCCCCAGTCCAAACACACGCTATGATGAGAAGCAATGATAACACTGTCCCCAGCCCAAACACACGCTATGATGAGAAGCAATGATAACACTGTCCCCAGCCCAAACACACGCTATGATGAGAAGCAATGATAACACTGTCCCCAGCCCAAACAAACGCTATGATGAGAAGCAGTGATAACACTGTCCCCAGCCCAAACACACGCTATGATGACAAGCAATGATAACACTGTCCCCAACCCAAACACACGCTATGATGAGAAGCAATGATAACACTGTCCCCAGCCCAAACACACGCTATGATGAGAAGCAATGATAACACTGTCCCCAGCCCAAACACATGCTATGATGACCTCCCGCATACATCTCTAAGGTTTGACTGTGATGCAGATTTAAGAAGTAATAACCACACACAATCCCCAGCACCCCCCCCACCCCACACACACATAACCTACAGCAGCTTTGTTTACACACACACATCTGAGAACTGGTTTTAGAATGGGTACGAGTGAGCGCAGAGGCCATTATCAGCTTTCTTCTAACAGGGTCATTCCACTGTTCTGGTTAAAGAGTGTAATCAGAAAATTAACACATTTTTTTATCCTCATTTTTTCCAACTAGCAACAGCTTTTGTGGGGCCCCCACATAAATGATTATCCATTTATACAGACTAAGAAGTGGGGGCCACCACAGTGTCAACAATGATTATCCATTTATACAGACTAAGGAGTGGGGGCCACCACACAGTCAACGATGACTATCCATTTATACAAACTAAGAAGTGGGGGCCACCACACTCACTGAAGATCTAAGTGTCTGAGTCTTCTGTGATGTATTGTATGCTTTATTTTTGAAATATAATTACTTGTTAGCTGCATTTTGTACTGATAACCAGAAGAATAATGTGTCCTAGCATTACTGGGTGCGTGCACACATAAAAATCAGTGATATTTTTTAAAAACACACATAAGCCATAGCAATAATAGTTTTGTACTTATTTCAATAATCAGCATTACACTGTGCAGCAATGGTAGTATCATACCAGATCAGGGAATGTTGTTTAGCAGTCCTCAAACAACAGCAGGGGAAAGTCAGTTTTACTTACCTCACTGAGCTGTCACTGCCCATGATTTCACAGATCTTCCCCGATTTTGCCTAATAATTTTACTCTGTCCTTCATAAAAGGTTTGATTTACTGGAAAATCATTCAGGATTACAGACAGTCAAGAAATCCAGACATCAGAGGTTTATACTTATTGTCCAAAACTGCATGTTGATGCAAAAAGGTGTTATTCTGTTAACTTTTCAAGTGAATTAGAGTAATATTTAAAGCATGTTACTGGTTATGACTTTTGATTCTGCTACAACCTTTGGCAATGCATAGAATTCTTTAGCAAAGAAGATGAGAGTTATGCAATCTGGTTTTCTGCCAGTATTTATAAAACTCCCTGGAAGAGAAAACCATCCCTGAAGACTGGCAGCATCAGCTCCTCTTATAATCTAAGATGTGCACTGAGATAGGTCACTCTGGGCTGCTGAGCTCTCTAGCGCTTTCCTCATTCATGTTTATCAGCTTCATCCTAACAGCGTCACATCACAGCCCTGTTCAGGTAAAACAGCATAATCAGGAAATCAGTACACTTTTTCTCTTCATTTTTCCACAGCCAGCAGCAGCTTTTAAAGGGAAGATTGAGCCCCCCCTCCCCCACTCCTGCCACCACAGGTATTGGAGGTACCTAAAGCTGGCTATGTTGTTAGTTTTAGTGGACAGAATGGTCACCAGCAGGGTTTAACAAAGCACTGTGGTAAAATATTTAATTCAGTTGTGAAGCCTGTTGCTCGATAAACTGCTGTTACTATAACCAGAGGTATCATGAAATTTTAAAGGAGATATAAATAAGAGTTATTATTACCTACCTGGTTTATTAAGTATACAAGATTGTTGTCCTAGTTTTTGTAGGTTTGGCAAACATGTAACTTGCTGTGGTTGGGCCCCCCCCCCGGAACAGGGGACCCCCACCAACCGGAGGGTTCGCTGGTGCCTAAAGCCGACTATGCCTACCTACTCTTTAAACCTAAACTCAGAATTGTTACATAACCTTAAGACTCCCTAACATTTCTCTAATCCTAAATTCTCTGATCAATCCCTAACTTTAAGACTCCCTAACCAGTCTCTAATCCTAATCTCAAAACCAAAAAATGGCCAGTATTCCACGTTGGCAATAAAATACACTTTATTATTTTTTATAAATGTTAATTGTTAAATGTCAAAAAGCACTTAGAGGCATTTAATGCAAGCAGGGTAAACCAGTTTTGGCCAAAGTGTTAGTAACAGAACACCCTGTTTACTTAGTGCTACTGTATTCAGTCGATAGTTTGGTATTAAACTCTATCCACAGTGATATACCTCTCAGCCTCTTAGTGAGAGAAATCTGGACAATGCCTGACAAAAATGGAGGTACAAAGGCCCAAAAACAGGAACACATTTTAAATATTTATTTATTATAAACGTAGTTGCTAGAGTAACATGGTTTGTTTTATCAAACATTTTCTGAAGGATTTTAAGTCTGAAACTCAAATGTATATCATTGTTTAGTGACTTCAATCATAAGATCATCGCAGTGATTTGCCAGAAAACCACCAATGTTATGAGGAGCAGACCAGAAATATGAGGTAGAAATCTGGACATTCTGTGAAAATCTATAAGTGCTTGGAAAGTACAGTTGTGTACACTTACCATAAATGTAGATGTTCGAGTGTATTCACTGTTGCAGTCATTACATTTGGGTAATCCTGCTGGCAGGTTGCCCTCAGCCAGCCTGAATTCCAAAGTCTTGGGTCCTGTATTGGCTGCTGTCACTCCCTCCCTGATGTCAAGTCGTCAGGGGTATAAAAGAAGCAGCCAACGCCATTTTATTCAGTTTTTCTTGCCCCAGATGTCAGGTGCCCCCAGAAAGGGTAGCCATAGCCAAACTTTATATATATATTTAGAAATACACCAATATAAATTTTACTTTCATTTATAAGCAAATACACCACATAGGTAGTATAAATCAGAGAAGGAAAGATAAGATCCAAAAGAAAAAAGGGGGAAGGCGGGTGGGTAAACTGGTCTGCAACACTGAATACACTCGAACATCTACATTTATGGTAAGTGTACACAACTGTACTATGTTCTTCGTGTTTCACTGTTGCAGTCATTACATTTGGGTAGAGTCCCAAAACTATGGTTGGGAGGCTGGAACTAGACAGCAGTAGGAGCGGCTATGAGGCCCTGCAGAACTGCAGTGGCAAAGCCTGCCCTGGATTTAAAGTAGAGTGGCAGATGATAATGCTTTGTAAAGGTGTGCACTGAACTCCAAGTAGCCGCCTCTAAAATGTCTCTGGTTGGTACTCCCCTGAGAAAGGCTGCTGAGGTGGCTGCAGCTCTGGTGGAATGAGGCCTAATGCCCTTAGGCACTGGCTTGCCATGGTGTAAGTAGCAGAAATTAATGCAGTGGCCTAACCACTTAGAAATAGTCTGCTTTGAGATAGGCTTTCCTTGTGATGCTGCAGCATATGCCACTAGTAATTGCTCTCTCTTCCTGAAAGCTTTGGTTCTATCCAAGTAGAATCTAAGCTGTCTGTGTACATCCTAAGAATGCAGAATTCTCTCCCCCTTATTCTGTGGATTTGGATAAAAGGTTGGCAGATGGATGGCTTGGTTAAGAGCCACACTGGACACTACTTTAGGCATAAATGTTATGTTTGTCCTCATGGAGACCCTGTCTGGATGAAAAATGATGAAATATTCCACAGCCATGAGCACCTGTAGCTCTGAAACTCATCTTGCAGAAGTAATTGCTAAGAGCAGAACTTCATATCAGCAGTAGCAGCTGGCTCAAAAGGAGGCAGGGTGAGCTTTTCCAAGACATAGTTGAGGTCCCATGCAGGTATTGGTAGTCTCCTTGGGGGCCTTGAATTTTTGGCTCCTCTGAGGTACTGTCTTAGTAAAGGGTGAGAAAAAAGTGGTGGCTCTGTATTGTAATGAGCCGAAATGGCAGAGGCATGAATTTTAATTGATGAAAAAGATAGGCCTTTGTCCAGCATCTCAGTTAAGTATTGCAAAATCTAAGGAATATTTGGTACCACTGTATCAGTTCCTTGTGCCTGGTTCCAGGCACAGAATCTCTTCCATTTTCCAGTGTAAGACTTTCTAGTACTAGGCCTTCTGGATTCCAGAATGACATCCATCACAGCTTTACCGAAAGGTGTTTTTTGTATGACTACATTATCCGCCATGCTGCCAAGTTTAATGTCCTGAATTGGCTGTGCATGATCTGATTGTTTTGCTGGGACAGTAGTTGAGGTATTTGAGGTAAGGTCCAAGCTGGGTATAGAGATAAGTTCCTTAGTATTGGATACCAGTACTGGTGTGGCCAGTCTGGGGAAACCAATTATCTTTGGCTTCTCTTGTCTGACCTTTAGGAGCACCTTGGGGAGGAGAGGCAGTGGAGGAAAGGCATATACTGAAAGATAGGGCATCCACTTTCCATGCTTGTCTGTGATAAGTCCTTGTGCAGAATCTTTTTAGTTGGTAATTGATAAGGGAGGCAAATAGATCTATGTTCGGGCATCCCCATTTCCTTGTTATCATGCTGAAGACTTGTGGGATCCAGCTTCCAATCATGGGGATCCATGAGATTTCTGCTTAGTTCGTCTGCTAGAGTATTTTCCTTTCCTGGCAGGAATTGTGCCTGCAGATGTACTTGGTAAGTCAAAGCTGTGTCCCACAAGATCATGGCTAGTCTGCAAAGGGGGTAAGAATGTGTGCCCTCCCTGTTTGTTTATATACCACATGACAGTGGTGTTGTCTGTCTTTATCAGTAATTGTCCCGGATGAAGTAGGTCCTTGAAGGCTGTCAGGGCATTTTGAACAGCTAAAAATCTCTTTTTGATTGATATGTAAATGCATTTGGTTTGAGGACCATGTGCCCTGAATGCATCTTCCTGCCATGTGGGCTCCCCAGGCATAGTCTGATGCATCCGTTGTTAGTGTCTGCCTGGCTGGAGGTAATGTGAATGGCTGTCCCTTGTTCTGGTGACAAGCCTTTGCCCACCATCGAAACTCCTGTTGCAGGCAGGGAATGAGAGTAATGACTGTTCCCAGGCTGTGGCAATGTTGAGTCCAAACACTTTTTAGGTACCATTGAAGTTTCCTCATATGCAGTCTTGCATATGGAATTAGTAGGATGCACGATGCCATGAAGCCCAAAGCCTGCAGAATTTTTCTTGTAGATAACTGGGTCTTTGTTGCCAACATTTTAAAATAGGTAGTCAAATGCATTTGTCTGTCTGGCATAAGATAAGCCATCTGGGCAGTTGTATTCAAGCTTGCACCCAGGAATTTTATCTCTTGTGAGGGTACTAGTTTTGATATCTTTTTGTTGACTGTGTACCCTAGGCATGTTAGAAGTCTTTTCACAAACGCCAGATGTTGAAGAAGAATGTCCTTGCTCTCTGCTTGAATGAGACAGTCGTCCAAGTAAGGATATATTTGTATTCCTCTTTGTCTGCAGAATGCAATTACTGGTGCCAGCACTTTGTAAAGACCCTGGGCGCAGTAGATAAGCCAAAGGGAAGTGCAGAGAATTGGTAATGCATTGAACCAGCCTTGAATCTTAGGTATCTTCTGCATGATTGTCTGATTGGAACATGCAGGTATGTCTCTTTTAGGTTCAAAGTCACAAGCCAAGCATTCTTGCCCAGCATGGGCAGAAGCTGCTGCAAAGTCAACATTTTGAATTTTGGAATATCCAGGTAAGTCTTCAGAATAGATAGGTACAGTATCGGCCTCCAGGCCTTGTCCTTTCTGGGTACCAAGAACAGTCTTGAGTAAAATCCTTGTCCATGCTCTTGCTCTGGTACTTGTTGAATGGCCCCCATGTCCATGAGGGATGTGACTTGTTTTTGTGCCTCTGCCAATTGATTTTTTGGCAGATCTGGCCAGCCTTTTGCCTTTGGCAGAGTATGGAAATGGAACTTGTAGCCTTGTGCCACTATGTTTAGAATCCACTCGTCCTGGGTTATGATGTGCCAATTGTGAGCAAAAAGTGCAAATTTTCCCCCTAAAGGTGCTGCCAGAAGATAAATGCTTGGTGCAGGCAGGGGGAAGTCATTGGGACTGTTTTCTATATGTTTGTGATCTATCTTCTCCAGCTTTGGATGTAGAAGCACCCCATTGCTTGGGCCTATAAGAACCTTGCGCCTGGGATCTGCCCCTAGGGTGCCTGGATCTGCCCCTTTGAGGTCTGTCTGACACAGGAAAGGACCATTTTTTTGTAGGCCAGTGTCTACTAAACCTAGGTGGCTGTACTTGTAAAAAATCTTTGACAGTTTGCATAGATTTAGCTTTGTCCTCCATTTTCTTTAACACCTCTTCTGCCTTAACACCAAACAAAGTATCATGCTGTAAAGGTGCATCCAGTAATTTAACTTTAACATGATCAGGCAGATTTTGTTCCTTTAACTAAGCATGCCTCCTAGTTACAGAACCCGTAACTGTGGCCCTGCAAGAGGCCTCCAGAGAGTCAAAACCACATTGCAAAGTATGTTTTCCAACTTGTTCTGCTGCATATAATAAATCCTGCATTTCCTTGTTTTCTGCACATTCAGAATTTAACAACATTTTCTGTTTAAGTAATCCCATGACATGTTGCTGATACTTAAGCATATGAAATTGACAGTATAAGGCCCTTATAGCCAAAGTTGCAGGTGTATACACCTTTTTTGCCCATCTATCCAGTGCCCTTGAATCTCTGTCAGAGGGGGTTGGGTTTTTTGCAGTGGAAGCCTTAACTCCCTTTGGACCCTGTGAAATAGTTTCTGGGTCAGCAGCAGGGTTTTTAAAAAGAAATTTGTGTGAGTCCAAAACCCTGTAATATCTGTCAGGCTTAACAGGAGCTGGAGGTAAGGAGTCAGGGGTCAGACTAGACTCCGAAAACACATCATCTACAATGTCTAACACAGGTGGAATGGCTAGAGGCCTGTGTTGAGGTAGTAAAAGAAAATCCCTGAGCCTCTTTTTAGATTCTGACAAATCTTGGCTCTCCCAGTGGAAATGCTCCCTCATGGTATGCAAGGTTTCCCCAAAGGAATAGTCCTTAGGAGGAGATGCTGAAGGTATAGATTCTTCAGCATCAGCATCCTCATGGGGGGAAGAGAATATTCCTGATCAGAAGAGGAATCAGAAGAAATAGAAACCTGATCTGAAGATTCATAGTCAGTGTCTTGCCTAGGCCTCTTATCAGGAGGGGGTTGGGAACCCCTGATCAAGGTAATCAAGTCTTCGGCCATTTTGAGCATCTGTTTTTTGGGCATAGAGGTCTGTCCACGTGGCTCTTGAGTGTGTGTTTCTTTGCTTTAGAAGGTGCTTTAGTCTTTGCCTTTGAAGCTGAAGTCATTTTAATGTAAAGATGTTTAGGTCTGAATACACCCTCAGAAGCCGGTACCTGCTCAGCGGCTCTAGACCCATCTGAAGGATTAGCGTCCGAGGCTCCAATACCTTGAGTATCCAGCGGCATGGCCGACTCCACGTGGGAGTCAGTAGCGGCCTGCGACTCTAAAGTAGCGGGTGCCAGGGGCTGCGAAAGTGCCTCACTGAGAACCGGCGAACCGGCGACTGGCTTAGGAGAAGCTTCATCGTCGGTTTTGGACCTCGGTTGTTTTTCTCTATCCTTTTCTTTGCGTTTTTTGTAAACTCCGGTAGTCGGATGGCTATCCGACGACATTTCAGGATAATTAAACTGGTGTCCAAAAAAGTTTAAAGCAAAATCATACCGACGGTTAATAGTGTGTTGGTTAAATTTAGCACAAAACTGACAACCAGTAATGTTGTGATCAGGGCCTAGGCAAGGAATACAGTAAGAATGAAAATCCTTATGAGGTATTTGCTTTCCACAAGAAATACAATTATTAACTTTTTCTGACATCGGTCTGAAGCAAGAAAAAAGTTTCCCCAACGTGGTACTTAGCTTTATTGAAGACTTCGGATCTGAAACTCGAACACGAAAATCTCAGGAGTCGGCCGACTGGCACTTGTGAACTGCTTCGGGCACTGCGCGGCAAGAAAGACTGAAGAAAATGGCGTTGGCTGCTTCTTTTATACCCCTGACAACCTGACATCAGGGAGGGGGCGAAAGCAGCTGACGCAGGACCCAAGACATTGGAATTTCGGCTGGATGAGGGCAACCTGTCAGCAGGATTACCTAAATGTAATGACTACAACAGTGAAACACGAAGAACGTTAGTGAAGGTCAGTAATAATGCTCCCTATCTGTAGCCATATCAGTGGCTTGGTTTAAGACAAAATATTTAGTTGCCATGAGTTTGTCTGAGGAAGAATGCAGTACAGCATCTGCCAGACTGCTATCTTTTCTGTGATGTGTTGGAGATAGAGTGGAAGATGGACTAATAATGATCCTGGCATTTTTGTCCTCTAGCAAGGGTTAAAAGGCAGGAGAACACTGAACATAATTTGTATAATGAAGGAGTGGCAGTCAGTGGCATCACACAGATTCCTAATGGTTCTTCAAGTCTTGTCTCACATTAGCTGAATCATAATGAAACTTTCAAATATATAAACTGGCTATCGAACGTCAGTGCTTACTCACCTAGAGAATCAGGAGCATGGTTTCAATGACTTACATAGATCACCTTAAAGCATTATCTCTTTTCTGACTCATACAGACACCTAAGGGGTGACCTCTGCCTTGCCTACAAGACCTCAAATGACCCAGTCCTTTGTAACCGACTACACATTCACAAATCCTGTATCACCATGAATACCTGCTCAAAGATTTAATCCTCCACCATAACATAAATAGAACATGGTGATAGAATAAATTCCTTTCTCTAAGAAATATTCTCTTCTGGAACAGTCTTCCACTTTATATTAAGTAAAGTAGCTCCCTAACCCTCTTAGAACATAGACAAGTGGATAGATGATAGTAATGTCACCCTAGGACTACTCCACTATCCTTCGTGGAAAGGAGAATAATTAGTGGAAGTTATGGTGGCTTGGCCACAAATGATCTATCCAACCAACAGCCTTATTTATTTATTTTATTTTTATTTTACATTTGTTGACCGGGATAGTCCCACTGGATACTTGTCCATTTTCAGCGGAGGCCCGGGTAGAAAAGCTCCATACATACATACATACAGAAAAACTGTTACATTAAACAAGTTAAAACACTGTTACAGATACAGTACATAGGTTAAAAATCATTCCTTCTGGCATACATAAATCTGATTTGTTAAAGTTTATCAAATTAGGAAGCAATGTAGGGGTGGCCAAAAGACCTCTTTAGCACTTGTTTATAATGCCAGAGTTAGTCAGGATTAGAGCAAGGACATAGCCATTGCATTTTAAGGTACTGTTTTAGACTTTTTTTGAAATGGGTTAGAACAGGTTCTGAAGTAAGCTCAGCAGGAAGTGAGTTCCATATTTTGCCAACAGAGCTGGCATATAGAGTCTCCAGCTGAGTTGTTGGCACTGAATGTTTAGACTAGTAATTTGTTGGATGAGCAAAGTGACTTGAGGTTACTGTAAGGCCTGATAATGTTTGTAAGTATGGGTGTGTTTTCAGGTTGGTAGAGAATTTTGTGTGCTACTATTAACTGATTGAACTGAAGCTGGATAGGCAATTCTAGCCACCCTGGAGTCTTTAGGCTCAGACAGTGGTATGTTCTGTATGATGCTCCAGTGGCAAATCTAGCAATATGATTAAAGCAGCTAGAAAGTTTATTAAGGTCAGACTTACTCAGGTTTGTGAAGAGAGGGGGTGCATAAAGGAGGGTGGAAAGTAGACGTTTACGGGCAATAACAGTCCTAGCTAGAGGAGAGAGAAAAGGTTTGATCTTGTATAGTGAGTATTTTATTAACTTTTTTAATAGTTTGATTAATATGCGTTGTAATAAATTACAAAGCCTTGTAATAAGCTATGTATGTTTTCTATTCATGACTGCTCATGAACAGTGTTGAGTGTACGTACAATGACAAGAATGTACCATGCAATAGGAAAGTCTCAAGGTATACCAATGTGATGTGGGAATAGTTTTCTTAGGAGGCCTTGAGCTAAAATTTACTGGGGGTGCCCCTACCTTAATTGCTAAAATTGGCCCTGCCCCATGCCTCCTTGGTGTAAGGTGATTTGCCCCCTGCAAAACATAATGTAACAGTCCCAGTTTCAATAAGCCTCCAGTTTGGTGAATTAGTTCTGATTAGCACAGACTCAGCAATTAGTTTTTATTTATTTTTTATTCAACATTTGTTAACCGAGAAAGTCCGACTTGGAACAAGCCAATTTTCAGTGGAGGTCCGGGGAGAAACACTCCAGACGCATTTCTTTGTAATGTGGGAGGAAACCGAAGCACCCGAAGGAAACCTACACGAATGCAGGAAGGACATGCAGACTCCGCACGGAAGACACCCCAGCCAAGAATTGAATCAGAGAACCTCTTGCTGTGAGGTGACAACGCTACCACTGCGCCGTCCAATCAGTCAATGTCTCATAGTGGTCTTTGTGTTTCAAAGATGAGCTTGCTCATTAGTTGCCTGTGAAATATTCCACTTTACTGAACAGGATAGTATTTTGGAGGCTTCAGTCAGTTTTCATGCTGAAGTACATCAACATCAGTGTCTTCTTTATTTTTATTAATTTTAAATACCATGAAATGGAAACTAGGGCACACAGATATGAGCTGACAATAATGTATAAAGCGCAGACAGAATACCCCATAAAGCAGTGGTGACTGAGAACCGGCGAACCGGCGAACCGGCGACTGGCTTAGGAGAAGCTTCATCGTCGGTTTTTGGCCTCGGTTGTTTTTCTCTATCCTTTTCTTTGCGTTTTTTGTAAACTCCAGTAGTCGGATGGCTATTCAACGACATTTCAGGATAATTAAAGTGGCGTCCAAAAAAGTTTAAAGCAAAATCATACCGACGGTTAATAGTGTGTTGGTTAAATTTAGCACAAAACTGACAACCAGTAATGTTGTGATCAGGGCCTAGGCAAGGAATACAGTTAAGAATGAAAATCCTTATGAGGTATTTGCTTTCCACAAGAAATACAATTATTAACTTTTTCTGACATCGGTCTGAAGCAAGAAAAAAGTTTCCCCAACGGGGTACTTAGCTTTATTGAAGACTTCGGATCTGAAACTCTAACACGAAAATCTCAGGAGTCGGCCGACTGGCACTTGTGAACTGCTTCTGCTTCAGGCACAGCGCGGCAAGAAAGACTGAAGAAAATGGCGTCAGCTGCTTCTTTTATACCCCTGACGACCTGACATCAGGGAGGGGGCGAAAGCAGCTGACGCAGGACCCAAGACATTGGAAATTCGGCCGGATGAGGGGAACCTGTCAGCAGGATTACCTAAATGTAATGACTGCAACAGTGAAACACGAAGAACATTAGTGAAGGTTAGTAATAATACTCCCTGTCTGTAGCAATATCAGTGGCTTGGTTTAAGACAAAATATTTAGTTGCCATGAGTTTGTCTGAGGAAGAATGCAGTACAGTATCTGCCAGACTGCTATCTTTTCTGTGATGTGTTGGAGATAGAGTGGAAGATGGACTAATAATGATCCTGGCATTTTTGTCCTCTAGCAAGGGTTAAATGGCAGGAGAACACTGAACATAATTTGTATAATGAAGGAGTGGCAGTCAGTGGCATCACACAGATTCCCAATGGTTCTTCAAGTCTTGTCTCACATTAGCTGAATCATAATGAAACTTTCAAATATATAAACTGGCTATCGAACGTCAGTGCTTACTCACCTAGAGAATCAGGAGCATGGTTTCAATGACTTACATAGATCACCTTAAAGCATTATCTCTCTTTTCTGACTCATACAGACACCTAAGGGTGACCTCTGCCTTGCCTACAAGACCTCAAATGACCCAGTCCTTTGTAACCGACTACACATTCACAAATCCTGTATCACCATGAATACCTGCTCAAAAGATTTAATCCTCCACCATAACATAAATAGAACATGGTGATAGAATAAATTCCTTTCTCTAAGAAATATTCTCTTCTGGAACAGTCTTCCACTTTATATTAAGTAAAGTAGCTCCCTAACCCTCTTAGAACATAGACAAGTGGAGAGATGACAGTAATGTCACCCTAGGACTGCTCCACTATCCTTCGTGGAAAGGAGAATAATTAGTGGAAGTTATGGTGGCTTGGCCACAAATGATCTATCCAACCAACAGCCTTATTTATTTATTTTATTTTTATTTTACATTTGTTGACCGATAGTCCCACTGGATACTTGTCCATTTTCAGCGGAGGCCCGGGTAGAAAAGCTCCATACATACATACATACAGAAAACTGTTACATTAAACAAGTTAAAACACTGTTACAGATACAGTACCTAGGTTAAAAATCATTCCTTCTGGCACATATAAATCTGATTTGTTAAAGTTTATCAAATTAGGAAGCAATGTAAGGGTGGCCAAAAGACCTCTTTAGCACTTGATTATAATGCCAGAGTTAGTCAGGATTAGAGCAAGGACATAGCCATTGCATTTTAAGGTACTGTTTTAGACTTTTTGAAATGGGTTAGAACAGGTTCTGAAGTAAGTTCAGCAGGAAGTGAGTTCCATATTTTGCCAACAGAGCTGGCATATAGAGTCTCCAGCTGAGTTGTTGGCACTGAGTGTTTAGACTAGTAATTTGTTGGATGAGCAAAGTGACTTGAGGTTACTGTAAGGCCTGATAATGTTTATAAGTACGGGTGTGTTTTCAGGTTGGTAGAGAATTTTGTGTGCTACTATTAACTGATTGAACTGAAGCTGGATAGGCAATTCTAGCCACCGTGGAGTCTTTAGGCTCAGACAGTGGTATGTTCTGTATGCTGCTCCAGTGGCAAATCTAGCAATATGATTAAAGCAGCTAGAGAGTTTATTAAGGTCAGACTTACTCAGGTTTGTGAAGAGAGGGGGTGCATAAAGGAGGGTGGAAAGTAGACGTGTACGGGCAATAACAGTCCTAGCTAGAGGAGTGAGAAAAGGTTTGATCTTGTATAGTGAGTATTTTATTAACTTTTTTAATAGTTTGATTAATATGCATTGTAATAGATTACAAAGCCTTGTAATAAACTATGTATGTTTTCTATTCATGACTGCTCATGAACAGTGTTGAGTGTACGTACAATGACAAGAATGTACCATGCAATAGGAAAGTCTCAAGGTATAACAATGTGATGTGGGAATAGTTTTCTTAGGAGGCCTTGAGCTAAAATTTACTGGGGATGCCCCTACCTTAATTGCTAAAATTGGCCCTGCCCCATGCCTCCTTGGTGTAAGGTGATTTGCCCCCTGCAAAACATAATGTAACAGTCCCAGTTTCAATAAGCCTCCAGTTTGGTGAATTAGTTCTGATTAGCACAGACTCAGCAATTAGTTTTTATTTATTTTTTATTCAACATTTGTTAACCGAGAAAGTCCGACTTGGAACAAGCCAATTTTCAGTGGAGGTCCGGGGAGAAACACTCCAGACGCATGTCTTTGTAATGTGGGAGGAAACCGGAGCACCCGAAGGAAACCTACACGAATGCAGGAAGGACATGCAGACTCCGCACGGAAGACACCCCAGCCAAGAATTGAATCAGAGAACCTCTTGCTGTGAGGTGACAACGCTACCACTGCGCCGTCCAATCAGTCAATGTCTCATAGTGGTCTTTGTGTTTCAAAGATGAGCTTGCTCATTAGTTGCCTGTGAAATATTCCACTTTACTGAACAGGATAGTATTTTGGAGGCTTCAGTCAGTTTTCATGCTGAAGTACATCAACATCAGTGTCTTCTTTATTTTTATTAATTTTAAATACCATGAATTGGAAACTAGGGCACACAGATATGAGCTGACAATAATGTATAAAGCGCAGACAGAATACCCCATAAAGCAGTGGTGACTGAGAACCGGCGAACCGGCGAACCGGCGAACCGGCGACTGGCTTAGGAGAAGCTTCATCGTCGGTTTTTGGCCTCGGTTGTTTTTCTCTATCCTTTTCTTTGCGTTTTTTTTAAACTCCAGTAGTCGGATGGCTATTCAACGACATTTCAGGATAATTAAAGTGGCGTCCAAAAAAGTTTAAAGCAAAATCATACCGACGGTTAATAGTGTGTTGGTTAAATTTAGCACAAAACTGACAACCAGTAATGTTGTGATCAGGGCCTAGGCAAGGAATACAGTTAAGAATGAAAATCCTTATGAGGTATTTGCTTTCCACAAGAAATACAATTATTAACTTTTTCTGACATCGGTCTGAAGCAAGAAAAAAGTTTCCAACGGGTACTTAGCTTTATTGAAGACTTCGGATCTGAAACTCGAACACGAAAATCTCAGGAGTCGGCCGACTGGCACTTGTGAACTGCTTCTGCTTCAGGCACAGCGCGGCAAGAAAGACTGAAGAAAATGGCGTCGGCTGCTTCTTTTATACCCCTGACGACCTGACATCAGGGAGGGGGCGAAAGCAGCTGACGCAGGACCCAAGACATTGGAAATTCGGCCGGATGAGTGGAACCTGTCAGCAGGATTACCTAAATGTAATGACTGCAACAGTGAAACACGAAGAACATTAGTGAAGGTTAGTAATAATACTCCCTGTCTGTAGCAATATCAGTGGCTTGGTTTAAGACAAAATATTTAGTTGCCATGAGTTTGTCTGAGGAAGAATGCAGTACAGTATCTGCCAGACTGCTATCTTTTCTGTGATGTGTTGGAGATAGAGTGGAAGATGGACTAATAATGATCCTGGCATTTTTGTCCTCTAGCAAGGGTTAAATGGCAGGAGAACACTGAACATAATTTGTATAATGAAGGAGTGGCAGTCAGTGGCATCACACAGATTCCCAATGGTTCTTCAAGTCTTGTCTCACATTAGCTGAATCATAATGAAACTTTCAAATATATAAACTGGCTATCGAACGTCAGTGCTTACTCACCTAGAGAATCAGGAGCATGGTTTCAATGACTTACATAGATCACCTTAAAGCATTATCTCTCTTTTCTGACTCATACAGACACCTAAGGGGTGACCTCTGCCTTGCCTACAAGACCTCAAATGACCCAGTCCTTTGTAACCGACTACACATTCACAAATCCTGTATCACCATGAATACCTGCTCAAAAGATTTAATCCTCCACCATAACATAAATAGAACATGGTGATAGAATAAATTCCTTTCTCTAAGAAATATTCTCTTCTGGAACAGTCTTCCACTTTATATTAAGTAAAGTAGCTCCCTAACCCTCTTAGAACATAGACAAGTGGAGAGATGACAGTAATGTCACCCTAGGACTGCTCCACTATCCTTCGTGGAAAGGAGAATAATTAGTGGAAGTTATGGTGGCTTGGCCACAAATGATCTATCCAACCAACAGCCTTATTTATTTATTTTATTTTTATTTTACATTTGTTGACCGGGATAGTCCCACTGGATACTTGTCCATTTTCAGCGGAGGCCCGGGTAGAAAAGCTCCATACATACATACATACAGAAAAACTGTTACATTAAACAAGTTAAAACACTGTTACAGATACAGTACCTAGGTTAAAAATCATTCCTTCTGGCACATATAAATCTGATTTGTTAAAGTTTATCAAATTAGGAAGCAATGTAAGGGTGGCCAAAAGACCTCTTTAGCACTTGATTATAATGCCAGAGTTAGTCAGGATTAGAGCAAGGACATAGCCATTGCATTTTAAGGTACTGTTTTAGACTTTTTTTGAAATGGGTTAGAACAGGTTCTGAAGTAAGTTCAGCAGGAAGTGAGTTCCATATTTTGCCAACAGAGCTGGCATATAGAGTCTCCAGCTGAGTTGTTGGCACTGAGTGTTTAGACTAGTAATTTGTTGGATGAGCAAAGTGACTTGAGGTTACTGTAAGGCCTGATAATGTTTATAAGTACGGGTGTGTTTTCAGGTTGGTAGAGAATTTTGTGTGCTACTATTAACTGATTGAACTGAAGCTGGATAGGCAATTCTAGCCACCGTGGAGTCTTTAGGCTCAGACAGTGGTATGTTCTGTATGCTGCTCCAGTGGCAAATCTAGCAATATGATTAAAGCAGCTAGAGAGTTTATTAAGGTCAGACTTACTCAGGTTTGTGAAGAGAGGGGGTGCATAAAGGAGGGTGGAAAGTAGACGTGTACGGGCAATAACAGTCCTAGCTAGAGGAGTGAGAAAAGGTTTGATCTTGTATAGTGAGTATTTTATTAACTTTTTTAATAGTTTGATTAATATGCATTGTAATAAATTACAAAGCCTTGTAATAAACTATGTATGTTTTCTATTCATGACTGCTCATGAACAGTGTTGAGTGTAATACAATGACAAGAATGTACCATGCAATAGGAAAGTCTCAAGGTATACCAATGTGATGTGGGAATAGTTTTCTTAGGAGGCCTTGAGCTAAAATTTACTGGGGGTGCCCCTACCTTAATTGCTAAAATTGGCCCTGCCCCATGCCTCCTTGGTGTAAGGTGATTTGCCCCTACAAAACATAATGTAACAGTCCCAGTTTCAATAAGCCTCCAGTTTGTTGAATTAGTTCTGATTAGCACAGACTCAGCAATTAGTTTTTATTTATTTTTTATTCAACATTTGTTAACCGAGAAAGTCCGACTTGGAACAAGCCAATTTTCAGCGGAGGCCCGGGGAGAAACACTCCAGATGCATGTCTTTGTAATGTGGGAGGAAACCGGAGCACCCGGAGGAAACCTACATGAATGCAGGAAGGACATGCAGACTCCGCACGGAAGACACCCCAGCCAAGAATTGAATCAGACAACCTCTTGCTGTGAGGTGACAACGCTACCACTGCGCCGTCCAATCAGTCAATGTCTCATAGTGGTCTTTGTGTTTCAAAGATGAAAAGATGAAAGGAAACACCCACCAGGGCTATAACTGTATAATAATGAAGTACGAACACCAAAAGATGCAAACTCTTTCACAAAAAAGCCACAGCCTGAAAGTGAATCAAATGATAAAACAGGTCTTGTAGTATGACCAACACAAGCGATTTATTCCACAGAAAAAGCGACTAAGCGCTTTGCTGCCAGTAATCTGGCTTCATCAGAGTCGTTTAAATTACATTACAACAAAACATATATATTCCACTCAATGCTCATTGGGCCAAATTAATTACACACGCCAGCACATGATAATCTAAACCAACTTGTGGTTGACAAAACAACTGTAAAACATATATATATACTTTATACATAAAGCACATAAATAAATGAATAAATAACTGAATAAATAACAAGATCATCCTCAATGGTGATGTTACGTCCATACAATTCACAATTAGTGACATTTTAACTATACATGAATACCTAAAACATAATACATGATACTTAGTGTCTGAACTCTCCCCCCCCCCAACAGCTCCCACTTGCAATTGTGGTTGCACATTGTGCAACCACAATTGCAAGTGGGAGCTGTTGGGGGGGGGGGGAGAGTTCAGACACTAAGTATCATGTATTATGTTTTAGGTATTCATGTATAGTTAAAATGTCACTATGAAATTGGACTTCAATCTTGAATTGTATGGACGTAACATCACCATTGAGGATGATCTTGTTATTTATTCAGTTATTTATTCATTTATTTATGTGCTTTTATGTATAAAGTATATATATATGTTTTTTACAGTTGTTTTGGTCAACCACAAGTTGGTTTAGATTATCATGTGCTTTGGGCGTGTGCTAATTAATTTGGCCCAATGAGCATTGAGTGGAGAGTATATATGTTTTGTTGTAATGTAATTTAAACGACTCTGATGAAGCCAGATTACTGGCGAAAGCGCTTAGTCGTTTTTCTGTGGAATAAATCGTTTGTGTTGGTCATACTACAAGACCTTGTTTTATCATTTGGATTCACTTTTTCAGGCTGTGTGGCTTTTTTGTGAAAGAGTTTGCATCTTTTGGTGTTTCAAAGATGAGCTTGCTCATTAGTTGCCTGTGAAATATTCCACTTTACTGTAACAGGATAGTATTTTGGAGGCTTCAGTCAGTTTTCAAGCTGAAGTACATCAACATCAGTGTCTTCTTTATTTTTATTAATTTTAAATATCATGAATTGGAAACTAGGGCACACAGATATGAGCTGACAATAATGTATAAAGTGCAGACAGAATACCCCATAAAGCAGTGGTGACTGAGAACCGGCGAACCGGCGAACCGGCGACTGGCTTAGGAGAAGCTTCATCGTCGTTTTTTGGCCTTGGTTGTTTTTCTCTATCCTTTTCTTTGCGTTTTTTGTAAACTCCAGTAGTCGGATGGCTATTCGACGACATTTCAGGATAATTAAACTGGCGTCCAAAAAAGTTTAAAGCAAAATCATACCGACAGTTAATAGTGTGTTAGTTAAATTTAGCACAAAACTGACAACCAGTAATGTTGTGATCAGGGCCTAGGCAAGGAATACAGTAAGAATGAAAATCCTTATGAGGTATTTGCTTTCCACAAGAAATACAATTATTAACTTTTTCTGACATCGGTCTGAAGCAAGAAAAAAGTTTCCCCAACGGGGTACTTAGCTTTATTGAAGACTTCGGATCTGAAACTCGAACACGAAAATCTCAGGAGTCGGCCGACTGGCACTTGTGAACTGCTTCTGCTTCGGGCACAGCGCGGCAAGAAAGACTGAAGAAAATGGCGTCGGCTGCTTCTTTTATACCCCTGACGACCTGACATCAGGGAGGGGCGAAAGCAGCTGACGAGGACCCAAGACATTGGAATTTCGCTGGATGAGGGCAACCTGTCAGCAGGATTACCTAAATGTAATGACTACAACAGTGAAACACGAAGAACATTAGTGAAGGTTAGTAATAATACTCCCTGTCTGTAGCAATATCAGTGGCTTGGTTTAAGACAAAATATTTAGTTGCCATGAGTTTGTCTGAGGAAGAATGCAGTACAGTATCTGCCAGACTGCTATCTTTCTGTGATGTGTTGGAGATAGAGTGGAAGATGGACTAATAATGATCCTGGCATTTTTGTCCTCTAGCAAGGGTTAAAAGGCAGGAGAACACTGAACATAATTTGTATAATGAAGGAGTGGCAGTCAGTGGCATCACACAGATTCCTAATGGTTCTTCAAGTCTTGTCTCACATTAGCTGAATCATAATGAAACTTTCAAATATATAAACTGGCTATCGAACGTCAGTGCTTACTCACCTAGAGAATCAGGAGCATGGTTTCAATGACTTACATAGATCACCTTAAAGCATTATCTCTCTTTTCTGACTCATACAGACACCTAAGGGGTGACCTCTGCCTTGCCTACAAGACCTCAAATGACCCAGTCCTTTGTAACCGACTACACATTCACAAATCCTGTATCACCATGAATACCTGCTCAAAAGATTTAATCCTCCACCATAACATAAATAGAACATGGTGATAGAATAAATTCCTTTCTAAGAAATATTCTCTTCTGGAACAGTGTTCCACTTTATATTAAGTAAAGTAGCTCCCTAACCCTCTTAGAACATAGACAAGTGGATAGATGACAGTAATGTCACCCTAGGACTGCTCCACTATCCTTCGTGGAAAGGAGAATAATTAGTGGAAGTTATGGTGGCTTGGCCACAAATGATCTATCCAACCAACAGCCTTATTTATTTATTTTATTTTTATTTTACATTTGTTGACCGGGATAGTCCCACTGGATACTTGTCCATTTTCAGCGGAGGCCCGGGTAGAAAAGCTCCATACATACATACATACAGAAAAACTGTTACATTAAACAAGTTAAAACACTGTTACAGATACAGTACATAGGTTAAAAATCATTCCTTCTGGCATATATAAATCTGATTTGTTAAAGTTTATCAAATTAGGAAGCAATGTAGGGTGGCCAAAAGAACTCTTTAGCACTTGTTTATAATGCCAGAGTTAGTCAGGATTAGAGCAAGGACATAGCCATTGCATTTTAAGGTACTGTTTTAGACTTTTTTTGAAATGGGTTAGAACAGGTTCTGAAGTAAGCTCAGCAGGAAGTGAGTTCCATATTTTGCCAACAGAGCTGGCATATAGAGTCTCCAGCTGAGTTGTTGGCACTGAATGTTTAGACTAGTAATTTGTTGGATGAGCAAAGTGACTTGAGGTTACTGTAAGGCCTGATAATGTTTGTAAGTACGGGTGTGTTTTCAGGTTGGTAGAGAATTTTGTGTGCTACTATTAACTGATTGAACTGAAGCTGGATAGGCAATTCTAGCCACCCTGGAGTCTTTAGGCTCAGACAGTGGTATGTTCTGTATGATGCTCCAGTGGCAAATCTAGCAATATGATTAAAGCAGCTAGAGGGCCGGCGACGCCTCGTCCAGCCGCGGCGCGCGCCCAGCCCCGCTTCACGCCCGAGCCCGACCGACCCAGCCCTTAGAGCCAATCCTTATCCCGAAGTTACGGATCTGGCTTGCCGACTTCCCTTACCTACATTGTTCTAACATGCCAGAGGCTGTTCACCTTGGAGACCTGCTGCGGATATGGGTACGGCCCGGCGCGAGACTTACACCCTCAGTTTCAATAAGCCTCCAGTTTGTTGAATTAGTTCTGATTAGCACAGACTCAGCAATTAGTTTTTATTTATTTTTTATTCAACATTTGTTAACCGAGAAAGTCCGACTTGGAACAAGCTAATTTTCAGCGGAGGCCCGGGGAGAAACACTCCAGATGCATGTCTTTGTAATGTGGGAGGAAACCGGAGCACCCGGAGGAAACCTACATGAATGCAGGAAGGACATGCAGACTCCGCACGGAAGACACCCCAGCCAAGAATTGAATCAGACAACCTCTTGCTGTGAGGTGACAACGCTACCACTGCGCCGTCCAATCAGTCAATGTCTCATAGTGGTCTTTGTGTTTCAAAGATGAGCTTGCTCATTAGTTGCCTGTGAAATATTCCACTTTACTGTAACAGGATAGTATTTTGGAGGCTTCAGTCAGTTTTCATGCTGAAGTACATCAACATCAGTGTCTTCTTTATTTTTATTAATTTTAAATATCATGAATTGGAAACTAGGGCACACAGATATGAGCTGACAATAATGTATAAAGTGCAGGCAGAATACCCCATAAAGCAGTGGTGACTGAGAACCGGCGAACCGGCGAACCGGCGAACCGGCGACTGGCTTAGGAGAAGCTTCATCGTCGTTTTTTGGCCTCGGTTGTTTTTCTCTATCCTTTTCTTTGCGTTTTTTGTAAACTCCAGTAGTCGGATGGCTATTCGACGGCATTTCAGGATAATTAAACTGGCGTCCAAAAAAGTTTAAAGCAAAATCATACCGACAGTTAATAGTGTGTTGGTTAAATTTAGCACAAAACTGACAACCAGTAATGTTGTGATCAGGGCCTAGGCAAGGAATACAGTAAGAATGAAAATCCTTATGAGGTATTTGCTTTCCACAAGAAATACAATTATTAACTTTTTCTGACATCGGTCTGAAGCAAGAAAAAAGTTTCCCCAACGGGGTACTTAGCTTTATTGAAGACTTCGGATCTGAAACTCGAACACGAAAATCTCAGGAGTCGGCCGACTGGCACTTGTGAACTGCTTCTGCTTCAGGCACAGCGCGGCAAGAAAGACTGAAGAAAATGGCGTCGGCTGCTTCTTTTATACCCCTGACGACCTGACATCAGGGAGGGGGCGAAAGCAGCTGACGCAGGACCCAAGACATTGGAAATTCGGCCGGATGAGGGCAACCTGTCAGCAGGATTACCTAAATGTAATGACTACAACAGTGAAACACGAAGAACATTAGTGAAGGTTAGTAATAATGCTCCCTGTCTGTAGCCATATCAGTGGCTTGGTTTAAGACAAAATATTTAGTTGCCATGAGTTTGTCTGAGGAAGAATGCAGTACAGTATCTGCCAGACTGCTATGTTTTCTGTGATGTGTTGGAGATAGAGTGGAAGATGGACTAATAATGATGCTGGCATTTTTGTCCTCTAGCAAGGGTTAAATGGCAGGAGAACACTGAACATAATTTGGATAATGAAGGAGTGGCAGTCACTGGCATCACACAGATTCCTAATGGTTCTTCACGTCTTGTCTCACATTAGCTGAATCATAATGAAACTTTCAAATATATAAACTGACTATCGACCGTCAGTGCTAACTCACCTAGAGAATCAGGAGCATGGTTTCAATGACTTACATAGATCACCTTAAAGCATTATCTCTCTTTTCTGACTCATACAGACACCTAAGGGGTGATCTCTGCCTTGCCTACAAGACCTCAAATGACCCAGTCCTTTGTAACCGACTACACATTCACAAATCCTGTATCACCATGAATACCTGCTCAAAAGATTTAATCCTCCACCATAACATAAATAGAACATGGTGATAGAATAAATTCCTTTCTCTAAGAAATATTCTCTTCTGGAACAGTCTTCCACTTTATATTAAGTAAAGTAGCTCCCTAACCCTCTTAGAACATAGACAAGTGGATAGATGACAGTAATGTCACCCTAGGACTGCTCCACTATCCTTCGTGGAAAGGAGAACAATTAGTGGAAGTTATGGTGGCTTGGCCACAAATGATCTATCCAACCAACAGCCTTATTTATTTATTTTATTTTTATTTTACATTTGTTGACCGGGATAGTCCCACTGGATACTTGTCCATTTTCAGCGGAGGCCCGGGTAGAAAAGCTCCATACATACATACATACAGAAAAACTGTTACATTAAACAAGTTAAAACACTGTTACAGATACAGTACCTAGGTTAAAAATCATTCCTTCTGGCATATATAAATCTGATTTGTTAAAGTTTATCAAATTAGGAAGCAATGTAGGGGTGGCCAAAAGACCTCCTTAGCACTTGATTATAATGCCAGAGTTAGTCAGGATTAGAGCAAGGACATAGCCATTGCATTTTAAGGTACTGTTTTAGACTTTTTTTGAAATGTGTTAGAACAGGTTCTGAAGTAAGTTCAGCAGGAAGTGAGTTCCATATTTTGCCAACAGAGCTGGCATATAGAGTCTCCAGCTGAGTTGTTGGCACTGAGTGTTTAGACTAGTAATTTGTTGGATGAGCAAAGTGACTTGAGGTTACTGTAAGGCCTGATAATGTTTATAAGTACGGGTGTGTTTTCAGGTTGGTAGAGAATTTTGTGTGCTACTATTAACTGATTGAACTGAAGCTGGATAGGCAATTCTAGCCACCGTGGAGTCTTTAGGCTCAGACAGTGGTATGTTCTGTATGCTGCTCCAGTGGCAAATCTAGCAATATGATTAAAGCAGCTAGAGAGTTTATTAAGGTCAGACTTACTCAGGTTTGTGAAGAGAGGGGTGCATAAAGGAGGGTGGAAAGTAGACGGTAATGGGCAATAACAGTCCTAGCTAGAGGAGTGAGAAAAGGTTTGATCTTGTATAGTGAGTATTTTATTAACTTTTTTAATAGTTTGATTAATATGCATTGTAATAAATTACAAAGCCTTGTAATAAACTATGTATGTTTTCTATTCATGACTGCTCATGAACAGTGTTGAGTGTACGTACAATGACAAGAATGTACCATGCAATAGGAAAGTCTCAAGGTATACCAATGTGATGTGGGAATAGTTTTCTTAGGAGGCCTTGAGCTAAAATTTACTGGGGGTGCCCCTACCTTAATTGCTAAAATTGGCCCTGCCCCATGCCTCCTTGGTGTAAGGTGATTTGCCCCCTACAAAACATAATGTAACAGTCCCAGTTTCAATAAGCCTCCAGTTTGTTGAATTAGTTCTGATTAGCACAGACTCAGCAATTAGTTTTTATTTATTTTTTATTCAACATTTGTTAACCGAGAAAGTCCGACTTGGAACAAGCCAATTTTCAGCGGAGGCCCGGGGAGAAACACTCCAGATGCATGTCTTTGTAATGTGGGAGGAAACCGGAGCACCCGGAGGAAACCTACATGAATGCAGGAAGGACATGCAGACTCCGCACGGAAGACACCCCAGCCAAGAATTGAATCAGACAACCTCTTGCTGTGAGGTGACAACGCTACCACTGCGCCGTCCAATCAGTCAATGTCTCATAGTGGTCTTTGTGTTTCAAAGATGAGCTTGCTCATTAGTTGCCTGTGAAATATTCCACTTTACTGTAACAGGATAGTATTTTGGAGGCTTCAGTCAGTTTTCATGCTGAAGTACATCAACATCAGTGTCTTCTTTATTTTTATTAATTTTAAATATCATGAATTGGAAACTAGGGCACACAGATATGAGCTGACAATAATGTATAAAGTGCAGACAGAATACCCCATAAAGCAGTGGTGACTGAGAACCGGCGAACCGGCGAACCGGCGACTGGCTTAGGAGAAGCTTCATCGTCGTTTTTTGGCCTTGGTTGTTTTTCTCTATCCTTTTCTTTGCGTTTTTTGTAAACTCCAGTAGTCGGATGGCTATTCGACGACATTTCAGGATAATTAAACTGGCGTCCAAAAAAGTTTAAAGCAAAATCATACCGACAGTTAATAGTGTGTTGGTTAAATTTAGCACAAAACTGACAACCAGTAATGTTGTGATCAGGGCCTAGGCAAGGAATACAGTAAGAATGAAAATCCTTATGAGGTATTTGCTTTCCACAAGAAATACAATTATTAACTTTTTCTGACATCGGTCTGAAGCAAGAAAAAAGTTTCAACGGGGTACTTAGCTTTATTGAAGACTTCGGATCTGAAACTCGAACACGAAAATCTCAGGAGTCGGCCGACTGGCACTTGTGAACTGCTTCTGCTTCGGGCACAGCGCGGCAAGAAAGACTGAAGAAAATGGCGTCGGCTGCTTCTTTTATACCCCTGACGACCTGACATCAGGGAGGGGGCGAAAGCAGCTGACGCAGGACCCAAGACATTGGAATTTCGGCTGGATGAGGGCAACCTGTCAGCAGGATTACCTAAATGTAATGACTACAACAGTGAAACACGAAGAACATTAGTGAAGGTTAGTAATAATACTCCCTGTCTGTAGCAATATCAGTGGCTTGGTTTAAGACAAAATATTTAGTTGCCATGAGTTTGTCTGAGGAAGAATGCAGTACAGTATCTGCCAGACTGCTATCTTTTCTGTGATGTGTTGGAGATAGAGTGGAAGATGGACTAATAATGATCCTGGCATTTTTGTCCTCTAGCAAGGGTTAAAAGGCAGGAGAACACTGAACATAATTTGGATAATGAAGGAGTGGCAGTCAGTGGCATCACACAGATTCCTAATGCTTCTTCAAGTCTTGTCTCACATTAGCTGAATCATAATGAAACTTTCAAATATATAAACTGGCTATCGAACGTCAGTGCTTACTCACCTAGAGAATCAGGAGCATGGTTTCAATGACTTACATAGATCACCTTAAAGCATTATCTCTCTTTTCTGACTCATACAGACACCTAAGGGGTGACCTCTGCCTTGCCTACAAGACCTCAAATGACCCAGTCCTTTGTAACCGACTACACATTCACAAATCCTGTATCACCATGAATACCTGCTCAAAAGATTTAATCCTCCACCATAACATAAATAGAACATGGTGATAGAATAAATTCCTTTCTCTAAGAAATATTCTCTTCTGGAACAGTCTTCCACTTTATATTAAGTAAAGTAGCTCCCTAACCCTCTTAGAACATAGACAAGTGGATAGATGACAGTAATGTCACCCTAGGACTGCTTCACTATCCTTCGTGGAAAGGAGAATAATTAGTGGAAGTTATGGTGGCTTGGCCACAAATGATCTATCCAACCAACAGCCTTATTTATTTATTTTATTTTTATTTTACATTTGTTGACCGGGATAGTCCCACTGGATACTTGTCCATTTTCAGCGGAGGCCCGGGTAGAAAAGCTCCATACATACATACATACAGAAAAACTGTTACATTAAACAAGTTAAAACACTGTTACAGATACAGTACATAGGTTAAAAATCATTCCTTCTGGCATATATAAATCTGATTTGTTAAAGTTTATCAAATTAGGAAGCAATGTAGGGGTGGCCAAAAGAACTCTTTAGCACTTGTTTATAATGCCAGAGTTAGTCAGGATTAGAGCAAGGACATAGCCATTGCATTTTAAGGTACTGTTTTAGACTTTTTTTGAAATGGGTTAGAACAGGTTCTGAAGTAAGCTCAGCAGGAAGTGAGTTCCATATTTTGCCAACAGAGCTGGCATATAGAGTCTCCAGCTGAGTTGTTGGCACTGAGTGTTTAGACTAGTAATTTGTTGGATGAGCAAAGTGACTTGAGGTTACTGTAAGGCCTGATAATGTTTGTAAGTACGGGTGTGTTTTCAGGTTGGTAGAGAATTTTGTGTGCTACTATTAACTGATTGAACTGAAGCTGGATAGGCAATTCTAGCCACCCTGGAGTCTTTAGGCTCAGACAGTGGTATGTTCTGTATGATGCTCCAGTGGCAAATCTAGCAATATGATTAAAGCAGCTAGAGAGTTTATTAAGGTCAGACTTACTCAGGTTTGTGAAGAGAGGGGGTGCATAAAGGAGGGTGGAAAGTAGACGTGTACGGGCAATAACAGTCCTAGCTAGAGGAGTGAGAAAAGGTTTGATCTTGTATAGTGAGTATTTTATTAACTTTTTTAATAGTTTGATTAATATGCGTTGTAATAAATTACAAAGCCTTGTAATAAACTATGTATGTTTTCTATTCATGACTGCTCATGAACAGTGTTGAGTGTACGTACAATGACAAGAATGTACCATGCAATAGGAAAGTCTCAAGGTATACCAATGTGATGTGGGAATAGTTTTCTTAGGAGGCCTTGAGCTAAAATTTACTGGGGGTGCCCCTACCTTAATTGCTAAAATTGGCCCTGCCCCATGCCTCCTTGGTGTAAGGTGATTTGCCCCCTACAAAACATAATGTAACAGTCCCAGTTTCAATAAGCCTCCAGTTTGGTGAATTAGTTCTGATTAGCACAGACTCAGCAATTAGTTTTTATTTATTTTTTATTCAACATTTGTTAACCGAGAAAGTCCGACTTGGAGCAAGCCAATTTTCAGCGGAGGCCTGGGGAGAAACACTCCAGACGCATGTCTTTGTAATGTGGGAGGAAACCGGAGCACCCGGAGGAAACCTACACGAATGCAGGAAGGACATGCAGACTCCGCACGGAAGACACCCCAGCCAAGAATTGTATCAGAGAACCTCTTGCTGTGAGGTGACAACGCTACCACTGCGCCATCCAATCAGTCAATGTCTCATAGTGGTCTTTGTGTTTCAAAGATGAGCTTGCTCATTAGTTGCCTGTGAAATATTCCACTTTACTGAACAGGATAGTATTTTGGAGGCTTCAGTCAGTTTTCATGCTGAAGTACATCAACATCAGTGTCTTCTTTATTTTTATTAATTTTAAATATCATGAATTGGAAACTAGGGCACACAGATATGAGCTGACAATAATGTATAAAGCGCAGACAGAATACCCCACAAAGCAGTGGTGACAAGTGCTCTGAGTTTGGAATAAAGTCAGCTGCTGCTGCATTAGTAGAGAGGCTCAGCTGAGAACAGTAACTACTCTGTGAATATATTCCGTAATCATCCGAGCGATAACAACACACCTATTATACATGAAATAAAATAAAAATAAATAAAACATTACACACTCCCTTGAAGTACTAGCTTTCTGTGTAATTCATCCAGGCCTGCAAAGCTCCAATACTCACAATGGAATTGTCTTGTAACTTTAAAAATGGTAAACGTATAAAGACATCCATAAACAGTAGCAGTCTTGTAAGCATATGGTCTCTCACTCTTCCTCTCTCTCTCCAGTTTCACATTCTGACCCTCCCCCCATCAGAAAGTAATGAATGCCACACCCCAAGCAAATTTACAGACACTGAACCCTGTCCTATTCTCCACCCTCTCCTTTTTCTCTCTCTCTCTCTCACTGTGCCCCTCCTTACATTTCTTTCGCTACAGTGACTGTTCAGTACTTACTGAAGTCAGTCATAACGCTGAGAAGGGGAATTACAACTGAGTTTTCTGCTGTGGATTGCTTTACAATTGTCTGCCTTTTAAAGGTATTCAGATTTGGGCTACTAGTGCTACTTCTGTGAAGAAGCAATGGCAGATCAAGACCAGCAAAGCTCTCCAAGTGTTATGGGTCGTATCAGTGGTTTCCTGAGAACCAGAAAAGGGATGGTCCTGGCTGGAGAAATTGTAAGAATCCTGTTTTCATTTATATTTGGATTGCATGCTCAAAATGCCATGACTTCTTAACTTTACAAGCACAACTGCACTAAAATGGAAAGAGAATGTTCCTATGACTGTGAACGTGTTAAAATAAAATTGGGTGTGGTGATAGTCTAAGAAAGGGTTAAGTTGGTGTGTCATGAACAGAATTTGCAAATGTTTCCCTTTTGTGAGTTCAATAATCCTTTGCTGAGACAGGATGCATGCATGCTGAGGGGCTGTCAAGTGGTAAACGAGTCCATCTCTTGGTGACTATAGAATGTTGGAATGGTTGGACATCCCCCTCTGAAAGAGTTTTGACATTTCTTGTCAAGACAAAGTACAGAAAAGTATCTTGTTAGTTCTGATTGAAACCAGAGGATTTAATAAAATAAAAGAAGAAACTGCCAGTCTACTACCTCCATGTGTTAGAATATCTCACACACACGCATTTTAGTGTTTCAGGCTGGGATGTCTGTGAAGTATATCATTTAAGTCTACTAAAATAAGTACAATGAATATACCTGAGTATAACAATGTATGTGTGCTAATGGCAGTCCTGTCTCCTTTTTGGCTGCATCTTTTGGTGGTTCGTGTTCACTGTGACCTGGCTTCAACCAAAGAATCTCATTCCCTTTTAATAGCACAAGAAATACAACAAGTGTGTCATAGAACTATCAGCGAAAATTAATAGTGCAGGAGGGGGAGTTTCTTGGCTTACCTAAAGCTTTGTCTGTTTCTGTTCTATTCTTTTTGAAGGATATTTTAGCCTGCAGCATCATTCAAAGAAAAGGATTATTTAATGAATTATTTAATTATGACGTCATTTACATTTCATATTGCTTTATATTAAAATAAGGTAACAATGCTATTGCCAGGTTACAGCTTTCTTCTGCACTGGCTTGCAGCTATCTCTTATCTATACCAAGCCATAAACTCTACCGTAGGAATAAGACATTCTCCTGTAGTGACCTAAAGCTGTGGAACAGCAGTCGGACTGCAACCATCTGTTTTAATATTCATCCTACAGCTTGAGGTTTAGCTAAAGTCATCTTGTAGATCATTTGTCTTAGTAGCATCAATCTGAATGTGGCAATTTACTGGGATCATAGACATATACTTGAATCTAAGCATTATTTTTCTTTTAACTATCCTCCAATTTTTACAGGATATAATAGGTTCATAGATAAGTACTAGGCTATCTGCCCGAGGGCATCTGTAAGCCTAGCCAGAATGTATTGGCTTTCGCCAACCCCTGAGATTAGTTCCCTGTGCCTCTGTCCAGCAGAGCCATTAGTTCCCTGTGCCTCTGTCCAGCAGAGCCACTGCAGTGATCCCCGGGTTAAATTTTCTGTTTCCCATCCACTCACTCTTCAAGGTTTCTCTTGAAGAGTATTAGTGAGGGGCTCTGCCTAATGTAGATTGGAATCCTGTTCCAAAGCATGGGGAGTCTCTGGGACAGGAATCTATCCCTCCAGCACGTCCTATTTATTGTTGTGGTGAGGTTTAGATCCCTAGAGCATGTGGCTCTTGGGGATTTGTTTTTTTTAGGTGGAGCATGTCCATCAATTCTGGGTTGGACATGGCCTTGTATGTCAGGCAGAGATCACCTCTGAATAAATGGTATGCAACCGAATAGAGCTGGAGTTTCTTCAGTCGGGCTGCATAGAGCATATGTTTGAGGCCAGTAATCCTCTTGGTGAGGTACTTCTGTGGTCTTTCCAGCTGTTGCAGGTGTCTTGTAAGGTCCATCCCAAATGGGGCATTGTACTCTATGATGGGTCTGATGAGTGATGAGTAGAGGGACACAATAGCCTGTTTTGTTCTAGATGCGAACCCTTTTGTGATTAGGTGGGCCACATAGAAGGATTTTCTAACCACCTTGTCAATATGATTATCAAAGGAGAGATTACTATCTACTTGGGTCTCCAGATCCCTTATTACATTTTCTGTATTTAGGAGACTACCACGTATGTGGTAGTTTGTGGGTACTTTGTTTTTTCCAAAGGGGATGACTATGCACTTTTTGGTATTTAGCTTGAGGCCATGATTTTGACACCAGGTATCCGTCTCAGTGAGACCCTTCTGGAGGAGGTCTGTATCAGCTGGAGAGTCAGTTATGTCCCCCAGTTTGCAGTCGTCTGCGAACTTGGTCAGCCATAGTCCTCCTGTGCTTGCCTGTATCTCTGAGAAGTATATACCGAACAGGAGGGGTCCCAGGACTGAGCCCTGGGGGACGCCACTTGTAACTGGTTTAGAGTTGGACCTAGAGCCTGCAACTGTCACCGTGTGGGCTCTATCCATGAGCCAATTGGCAGTTCATCTCGTGACGTAGGGGTTTATGTTCAGGCTGGTGAGCTTGTCTATAATACCAGAATGGGGAATGGTGTCAAAAGCCTTTGCGAGGTCTAGGTAGGCTGTGTGGACTTTATTTTCCTTATCTAAAGCCTTGGTAACTGTCTCAAAGAAGTCCACCAGGTTTTGGAGGCATGATCTTCCCTTAACAAAGCCAAACTGGGTAGGGTCCAGTGTTTGAAGGTTCCCAATGTCTCTGTTAATGAATTCCATGATGATGTGCTCCATAGCCTTGCAGACCAGGCTAGTCAGGCTTATAGGGTGATAGTTCCCAGGGTCTGTTGTGGCTCCACCTTTGTGGAGTGGGATAACTGTTGCTGTGTGCCACTCAATGTGCTTTTGATTTTATTGCATAATTTATTTGTGTATATGTGCATTATTAATTTATTTGTTTATTTTGCTATCAGTCTGCCAGAATCAAGCCACCTACTTTGTTAACAGATACATACATTAATTTCTGTTATGGCTTTATCCACTTTATCTTGTGTGTTTTCATGACTTAGCTCTATTAATGGCTGTAATTTTCAATTGTCAGGCTAAAAAGTAATGCTTACAGTAATTTTTCACAGATTTCTGCACTCAGCAGAATGAAGTGATGATTTATAAGCTGATTTACAATTTTAGTTTTGAGTGGGAAACCGAAAAAAAAAATGTAATGATAGCTATTTTTATGTTGCTAGAAATTAAGGCTGTGAAAGATAATGTAGCTACGCTCCGGCATATCCTGCACAAGATAGGCTCTACCCTGTAATCACCAGATGAACAGTTGACTAATTCTCTCACAAGATCTTTTTGAGTTTTCTTTTGTTTTAAACCATTTGGATTTGCATACATTTAAAATTTAAAACAAAGGCAAAAAGCTTTTTTAGTATAGAGTGTCAAAGCTATACACTTCAAACCCATATCTACAGAATAAAGCTTATTTGATTTCTTCACTCTGTCTACTGTGTGTATCTAAGCACGTCATTTAACCAGACTGGGATTCTGGGCCTCCAGTCAACAGGTGTTCCCAAAGGTTCATATTCTTATGTATGCATAACTTCCGTCTCATAGTATATGTTATCCCTAATTTGTTCATACATAAACACAAGAAGTGACGATTTTTTTCCCCTCCCTTAGAAAAATACTTTGGTCTATACACAAAAGTGGGATGAACTCTCTCTGGCATGCCACAAATGTCTGTGTACCAGAAAACTAAATACATTATTTCAATGCTACACAGACTTGGTTAGTAAGAGCCACGTGCTGTTTGATGTAACTGGAAACCACAAAATGGAAATGCTTTTTAAGGCTGACCCAATGAAGCCCAACCTTCGTTTTTATTAAAGTTAAAACTAATTGAGCATTTCTGGAGGAAAAAAAACAAATCATCTGAAGAACCAGGAAGTTAGCAACAGGAAATTTTGTTTGCAAGTCGGCAACATTTTACTGTGTCATTTAATCCACATAACAGTTGCCTAAAATCATTACTACAAGATAATAGAGACAGTAGCTGCATTTACGAAAACTTTACCAGATAAATCAAAATTAGAATTTCTAACTTACAAAAAACAATTTTATTAGGGAAAATAATATTAAACTCTTTGCTGGGGTGCCTTCTGTGTGGAGTCTGCATGTCCTCCCTGTGGTCACGTGGGTTTCCTCCGGGTGCCCCGGTTTCCCCCCACATCCCAAAGACATGCTGTAGGTGGATTGGACACTCTAAATTGGCCCTAGGTGTGAGTGTGTGTGCCTTCTGTGGAAGGTTGGGCGCCGGGCTGGCAACTCGACCCCGTAAAAACTCCACTGCCACTCATGAGCGGACAAGGTGATCTGCTGTGGCGACCCCTAACCGGGAAAAGCCGAAAGAAGAAGACGAATATTAAACTCTTTAAATATATGTACATACGAATATATATGTACTTCTTCTGTGAACACTCATTTGATTTGAAAATGGTAATGTCACAGTAAAACTATAGTGCAGTTTTAGAATCCGTACAATGCAAACATTAAATAATGTTGTGTAGCACTATATTTCCCGAAATTTTGAAGTCACTTTCAAAATAGACAAATTGCAAAATTAAATGTATGAATTTGTAATATGTGAATCCATATGGTTATTTTTTTTGTTTTTACTGACCCCAATAAACTGCCAAGTTTAAGGTCCAGAATCCATGCAAGTCTGCCCTTATTTCAAAAGACCTACCCCCAGTGTAAGTAGTCACTTACACTGAGAACAATTCATTGGAATCGGGCCCATTGGGAAAAAGAACACTGTCAGTTTATTTACAGGTAATGCTGCACATTTAACTGTATTATTTATTTAAATATCTGAATTCATATGGCTATTTTTTTATTTTATTTTTAAGGACACCAATCAGCAGCCAAGTTTAAGAAAAATAACACACTGTCATTGTATTTACAGTCACTGCACACTTCATACATGGATCACTTTTAGCACATTTCCTACAGTAGCCATCAGTCTGTTTTTTTTGCTGTAAGCTAACCTCCTCTGTCAGCTCAATGATTGCTTGTAAAGTGAATGTACTTTGACTCATTTAACCCCCGTCAGAAAAAGCTGGGGCTTGCACTAGCAAGGCATTTGCCATCACAGCAGACCAAGGATGTGTTTGTTGTGCTCTTGCTGACTCCCACTGTAATTCACCTTTACTACCCATTGGGACCAAGCAGTGGACTACAGTGCCAAGCCAAACTTTCCTGAAAACTTGCAGCTTGAATGGCCATTGCTGTTCCTGCCTGCCCATCCCCAGGTTCCATTAAGGCTGCCATGGTCAGAGGTGCTAGAAGTAAAACTCCCCTGAAGGGAGATGAGTCACAGTCCATCATTGCTCTCATCTTCTCCTGGTTGACATATAGCTCTGACTGATTCCTTGCCTCTGTATCATTAGGCCAGCTGGTGCCATGCATATTGTGGTTTAAACGAGCTTTGTCTTCGCCCATCCTACTGCTTCAACAGACAGATATCAATGTCCAGTTGTTATATACAACAATTAGAAAACCAGTTTTTGTAACTGAAAAGATAAACTAAAAAATGCATACTTGTTCAATACCTCCTCCCTTAATTATAAACACAAATATTAAGGGGAGTGAGACCTAGGCCCAACATATGAGCGGATAAGGACCAACTGAAAACAGTCTGAAAAGTGAGTCTTGGGCCCAAGATGTGAGGAAATAAGAATTGATTGAAGACAGCCTGGTACCATACCTCTCAACCTCTTAGTGCAAGAAATCTGGAAAAAGCCTGGCAAAGGCCCAAAAATAGGGACAGATTTTAATTGCTGCTCTTATAAACTTAAAAAGTTACTAGAGTACCTGGGTTTGTGATAACATACATTTTCTGAAGAATTTGAAGTCTGAAGCTCAAATGTATGTCATTATTTGGTGACCTCAATCCTCAGATCATCCCAGTGATTTGCCAGAAAGCCACAAATTTTATGAGGAACAGACCAAAAATATAAGGCAAAAATCTGGACATTCTGCAAATATCTGGACAGTTGAGAGGTATGCCTGGTACACTTACTTGTTTTTGAAAAATAATCAGATAATACCCAGTGGTAAGGCATCCACAAATAGGCATGAAGAATGCAACAGCACAAGATGCCTGATCCTTTTTCCTTCAGAAGTCTGCATGCTGCTTGGTTATGCACACTAGCATGGGCATAACATATTTAATGGCCTGTGTAATTTACTTCATGTGGTTTTGTTAGAAAGTGTTTTCTGTTCTTTCCACATGTTGGTTGGTCGGTTCCTATTTGCACATTCAAGAAAGCTACCCAGGTAAAGCAGCAATACATGAAATTTTCATAAAAGCAGCTGACGACAAATAGGGCGTGTGAATGTTTTTTTTTTTTTTTGTAATCTTAGTTCTTTGTATGACAGTGTTTCGGAATAGTCTGACTTGGGGCTGATTATTTATTGTTCCAGTCAGAAAGCTTAACAGCAGCTTACATTTAAGCAGTTTTAGAAAATGGCTTAAATAAACAGAAAAACCCTGGGGCAACTGAGAACTCCAGAGGGTTACATGGCAATATTTACGTAATTTTAGATGCACCTTCCTGTGGTTGCAAAGACATTGGGTGGGGTCAATTGACTGACAGCAGAATACAATTGATGGCACAATTGGATGACAATGGTATAAGCTGTCAAGGGTGGTTAACCCTTTAAACAAGTGTCAGTACTCTAGCAATAGTTTATACATTTTAATATGATTAAAATAATTTATAAATGCATCTCTTAATTGATATGTAACCTTCTTGTAAGGAACACATACCTAATGAATGTGTAAAATTCCAATTTAAGCCCTAATTAATTTCACTAATGGCAATAAATGAAGCCGTTCTTACTTCACTTTCTTACACTGGATGCCTTTAGTCTTTAAATTGTGATTTTGTAGCTTTGAAGAATAATTCTTCTGATGGAGGAAGTTTTGAAATATCATTTTTACTTTCAGTTTGGCTTCAAGACATAGAAGGATGAAGCCCTGTCTATGATCCAAAACTGTTTATTGATTTGAGTCCTGGAGGAACCAGGTAGGGGAGGGGACAACAAATATCTGATACTGGCTTGCCTTTTCTGGAGGAGGGAGGTGTTCAGGCCCCTTGCAATGCTGACACCTACTGAAGAAAGGTTAGACTTCATGCAGCATATGGGCTAGGGACATGTTCTTACTTGTCTTGTCATGTTTGTCTGGTAGCCTTCATCAGGAATGTGTACAGTCACAGACCTAAACCTAGCAGGGTAAGTGCAAAATGTCAGCAGTTGGGGAGGGGTTAGGGGTGTAAAAGGAAAACTGCTGATGGCTGCCTAGACAATAGCCTGCAATGATCAGCCGGCTTTGGCCCCATGGGAACAAATCATTCTGTTACTTAAAGAAGGCTGATGATTGGTAGCAAAAGTTGAAAAAGGGCATACAGAAATGGCTTTTGTACTAGGAGCACCAGAGAGGGAACAAAGGAAAAAGAGTGGTATGTTATAAACACTGCTAGGATGAATCCTGCTATCTACTATTAGACAGTAGTGGCCAATAGCAACAAAGAAATGGGGGACAGTGCTAGACTTGGGAATACTGATGGACATCTTCACATTGTTTGAGGTGCTGATGAAACCTCATCTGGAACACTGTGTTCATCTCCGGAAGTTGCATCAAGATGATTGAGAATTTGCAATAGAGGATATAAAGCTTGAGGAAAGGCTTAGAACATTGAGGAGCTACACAATGAAGACAGAACAGAGCTGCAATATGGATACACTATGAGTTTTCTCAATCAGCCTTCCCACATGTGTACTGTTCAAAGCATTTTAATAAGCTCACCCCTGCTGAAGTTTTGGGAAAATTGGTAATGCTATCTTTTTATGCAGGAAGCAAGGCCCTCGGCACTTGCCCTGTGGAGGACTTCACCTCTGTGTTATATATACTAATGCATATGTACTAATGCTATAGTCATAAAATGTATTAGAAAAGGGAAAGCATCCATTTAGGGCTGAAACGTGGCTCACACAAATGCAATCTTGCACATACAGCCAACAAACTGCAAAACAACTTCTGACAATGCTTAGAGTAGTTTGCCTTGGGTGCTGTCTTTCCAAGGATTACATTCAAATAGGTTTAAATAAAGTAAAAAAACAAACACCACCATGCGCTGGGTCTGACGGCTGATAGAATATAGACTCCTCAAGCACTAAAATGCAGGAAATCAGTTCAAAACAGTTCAAAACATGATCACCAACTGTAGTATAAAATGCAAGCAGTTTATTGGTATAAAACTGTTAGCGCTTTCACCCTTAGGCTTCTTCAGACAGTTACAAAAGAAAAGCATGCCTATTCCAATTTAAATACTGGAGCACTGTTGTTGATAGGTTAAAACCAAACACATGTCAAACACTAATTACTATACATCTAAATGACTGCTCAACGTATATTAAAGACACAGTACTTCAAATTCAACAAGGCTAACAAGCGCTGAATGTTAAAAGCAAAAATAAAAATGATAAAAACATTATACAACATATAAGAACTGTCACATGGACAGCATTTACATATATCATCATCAAAAACATCAAATACATCATCAAAAACATTATGGTCTAAAACATCTCCTTTTCCTTAACACAGGGGTTATATTGACCTTATCATTAAGTCCTGGGAACTTATCTGCCCTACATCTGATGATCCATTGCATCTCTCTCTCTCTAAGGTATAATTAATAATGTCCCCCCCTCTCTTACTAGGACATACTACCTCTGTAACACAAAATGAGAAAGTATGCTGCGGGCCAGTAACTATAACATGTCTGGCTAAGGCATTCGTGGTGTTGGCTATCCTGATCTGATACATATGTTCCCTCACCCGCTCCCTCAAGGTCCTATTAGTTTTGCCTATATAGAACGAGGTGCAGGCGGAGCACCTAGCCAAATAGACTACATTAGAATCTAAGCAATAATAGACCTGGCATCCTTAGGGCTCTAATGATACCTTGTGGGAGCCCATTGCCTATAGGTACAGCATCATCGACTGCTCCTAATTCTGAAAAATAGGGTCTGGCCACAGTACTACGTAACGAATCCACCTCTATTTTCATCCTATTAAAAGCAACTGAGTCATAACCTCGGGACAGGAACATCTCTCCCATTTTCTTTAACTCTCGGGAGTAACCCATATCAGAGGGATTCAACCTTGAAGCCCTCATGATTTGTCCTTTCATGACATTTTCAAACACATAGGTAGGATGCATACTACTCCTATGCAGGAGTGCGTTCCGATAGCATGGTTTCCTATGTATAGAAGTATTAATCAGTCCACCTGGCAGTCTACGAATATCCACATCTAAGAAAGAGATAACATCCTCTGAGTAGCCAAGTGTGAACTTCAAAAATCCAGAAGTGAGATTTAAAGAGAACAGTGTGTATCAACCACAGTTACACCCTTTGTTAGACACCTACTCACGCCTGGTTGAGAATGATATCTATCAGTATTTTACTACTAACAGACGCTGTAGGTACTCGTCTAATTTGAGTATGAAGCAGCGACAGGCCTTAGAGAATTTAAAACATGACCCTGAAATTGTTATTAGACCGGCAGATAAGGGTGGTCCTATTGTATTGATGGATACAGAGGCATACGTGTATTGTATGCAAACACTACTGACCACAGATTCATTTTATACGAAGGTTGATATGATGTTGGTGACAGAGAAGGTGTTTGCAGTTTATGGGATGTTGGATGACATGGTTTTGAACTATGACATCACAGATGAGCTTTATAATTATTTGAAGGTGAAAAATCCACGTATACCCATAATACAAGGGTTACCCAAGGTACATAAGTCTATAGATCCACCTCCAATGAGACCTATTGTCTCGGGCAGGGATGGTTGACCGAACCGATGTCCATTTACATAGAATACTACTCTAGACCATTGGTAGACAAGTGTGTCCATATTCTTAAAGATAGCAAACAGTTTCTGATAGATTTGTATGATTTTATGAAGGATGTGGAACCTAATAATAAGTTTCTAATGGTAACGCTCGATGTGGTGAGTTTGTTTACCGTTATACCCAATGAGGTAGGGTCCAGTTCTATCTTAACCACTTACATAAGAACTCTAGTTACACGAACAGGTTTATAGATCTACTATCTTTGTTTTTGGAAACTGTACTCACCAATAATGTGTTTATGTTTGGTGAGGATATGTACCTGCAGAATGATGGCGTAGCTATGGGCACTTCATGTGCCAATAGCTACGCCAACATAGTTATGGCAGAGTGGGAGGATCAGTATTTGTTTGGTTCTAGTGGTTTTAGAGACCATGTGAAGTTTTATAGGAGATTTGTAGATGACCTCTTCCTCGTTTGGTGTGGTTCTCTAGAGGAATTGTTGTT
Organism: Protopterus annectens; assembly: GCF_019279795.1. Lineage (NCBI taxonomy): Eukaryota > Metazoa > Chordata > Ceratodontiformes > Protopteridae > Protopterus > Protopterus annectens. Next base: position 735,611,769 of record NC_056741.1, on the reverse strand, counting down.
ATTTGTTCATAATGTTAACCACTCCACTGGATTTTTGAAGTTCACACTTGGCTACTCAGAGGATGTTATCTCTTTCTTAGATGTGGATATTCGTAGACTGCCAGGTGGACTGATTAATACTTCTATACATAGGAAACCATGCTATCAGAACGCACTCCTGCATAGGAGTAGTATGCATCCTACCTATGTGTTTGAAAATGTCATGAAAGGACAAATCATGAGGGCTTCAAGGTTGAATCCCTCTGATATGGGTTACTCCCGAGAGTTAAAGAAAATGGGAGAGATGTTCCTGTCCTGAGGTTATGACTCAGTTGCTTTTAATAGGATGAAAATAGAGGTGGATTCGTTACGTAGTACTGTGGCCAGACCCTATTTTTCAGAATTAGGGGCAGTCGATGATGCTGTACCTATAGGCAATGGGCTCCCACAAGGTATCATTAGAGCCCTAAGGATGCCAGGTCTATTAGGAGGTTTATGGAAGATAGATGGGAGATCTTGACTCTGGATCCTGTGGTCAAGGGAATTGTGGGTTTGAAACCTTCTATTAGCTATAAGAATAAACCCAACCTCAAGAGTATGCTATGTCATAGGCCTGTACCACCAGTTGTAGGACGTATAAATGGATCAACATGGAATACACACCCATGTGGTAATTGTAACCAGTGTGGGTTTATAGATACTAGGGATTCATTCACCCATCCTGTTACCAATTATGAGTTCAAGTTTTCTACAGGTACCAATTGCTTAGATTCTAATGTAGTCTATTTGGCTAGGTGCTCTGCCTGCACCTCGTTCTATATAGGCAAAACTAATAGGACCTTGAGGGAGCGGGTGAGGGAACATATGTATCAGATCAGGATAGCCAACACCACGAATGCCTTAGCCAGACATGTTATAGTTACTGGCCCGCAGCATACTTTCTCATTTTGTGTTACAGAGGTAGTATGTCCTAGTAAGAGAGGGGGGGACATTATTAATTATACCTTAGAGAGAGAGATGCAATGGATCATCAGATGTAGGGCAGATAAGTTCCCAGGACTTAATGATAAGGTCAATATAACCCCTGTGTTAAGGAAAAGGAGATGTTTTAGACCATAATGTTTTTGATGATGTATTTGATTTTTTGATGATGATATATGTAAATGCTGTCCATGTGACAGTTCTTATATGTTGTATAATGTTTTTATCATTTTTATTTTTGCTTTTAACATTCAGCGCTTGTTAGCCTTGTTGAATTTGAAGTACTGTGTCTTTAATATACGTTGAGCAGTCATTTAGATGTATAGTAATTAGTGTTTGACATGTGTTTGGGTTTAACCTATCAACAACAGTGCTCCAGTATTTAAATTGGAATAGGCATGCTTTTCTTTTGTAACTGTCTGAAGAAGCCTAAGGGTGAAAGCGCTAACAGTTTTATACCAATAAACTGCTTGCATTTTATACTACAGTTGGTGATCGTGTTTTGAACTGTTTTGAACTGATTTCCTGCATTTTAGTGCTTGAGGAGTCTATATTCTATCAGCCGTCAGACCCAGCGCATGGTGGTGTTTGTTTTTTGCATTTATCTTTTATCCATTGCGATAGCTGGGTCTAGTTTCCGTAGTACCGGTGTGGTCTTTGTTTTTGTTATATATTAAATAAAGTAAAACTGAAGAGGAGGATAATGGGGTCTGGAATTCGCTGCTGGATGAAACAGTCCAGTGAAATATATCCATGCTGTGACAGATGGGAGAAAAGGTAAAATAACTACAGTGACAGTTTTTCAGAGGTCTTACCTGCAACAATTGGGATGTGATGGACTAAAACTACTTACTCAAACAAACTTATAGTGGCTTTGTTTGTGCTACTCACTGTAGTACATTTTGATGCCACAAACGCAATTTTTCTTTGAAGAAGGAGGATGAAGCAAGTGAATAACTGCTATGTCACTGCTTTGACCTTCTGACAGTCCGCGTGTTTCATACCGTTTCTTAACACAGAGTGAGGCAGGCTTTTTGCTTGTCTTCCCACTGCACTGTAAAGCGTTAGAGACATAATGATGAAAGAGGACTTTGCTCACAGGTAATTTGAACCTTTCATCATTATATGTTCACTTACTGCAGCCTTAAAAGTGAATTAAAAATTTAATATTGTGTTTCACCTCTTTCCATAAGGCTGCTGAACTTGAGAGCCAGCCATGACAGCGAGTAATCAGATCAATACGCCACTTGCTGTGAACTATCAGCTGTAGTAATCACTCTGGCAAATTGTTTCAATAACTGGTACAGTTAGCCTGATTTCTAATGCTATTAATTCCTGAATGTGCAACAGTCAGGACTGAGTCACCACTCCAAGGCAATATGAACATCAGAATATATTGTACTACAGCTGATGAAGTGCAATAATTCTAAGCAATCACAATGTGAAGTCATAGTCTTGCAGTATAATATTGTCTAATGTCTTTGTGTCCAATTGTGATAATTTATTGTGTATTTTAATTATTACTGTATGTGCGTTAGTCTTCAAACTATGTGTTCATTGTTAAGTCTTGCATGGGGACCAAAGCAACGTAATTTCATTCAGCTTGCACTGCTGTTTATATCTGATCGACAATAAAGTTTACTTTGACACTTCATGATCTTTATCCTCAGAGTGACAATATTGTGTAACAACACAATCTGTTGTGCTTTACTGCTTTAGTGTGCAGTGTGTGCAAAGTTTAAAACAATATGTAGCAGGACCTGCTCTACACAATTTTACTTGCTTTGTAAAATCAGTTCTGGATGTGTGTGTTGAAATGAACGAATTGGTGCTTTCAAATACATTACTCCAGGGGTGGGCAAACTTTTTGATTCGTGGGCCACATTGAGTTCTAACATTTGACAAAGGGGCCGGAACAGGAGCAGATAGATGGCATGCTTTGAAAACATCACCTCATTGGGGGAAAAAATACACATCTTGGGATATGGAGAAAACATGTGCTTTAATTTCCAATGAAAATGAAGAAAAGCATTACAATAAAATCTCTGACTTCGAAATGAGTCTTTAAACACTGAAAATCAAATAAATGACCATTTTATTTTAAAGCACTGAAAGTTCTGTTATCCTTCAGGATATCAACATCACTCTCCTCCTGACTGTCTTTTTTTTCAAAAACGGTAGGAGATGCAGATGTACTTGTCCTGTTCCTTTTATTGAATTTGTTTCCCTGGTGCCAAAAGTCAACAACGACCACTGCAAGGACGAAACAGTTGCAGCAAGTCAGTCTGTGAAGCGTTATATTTGATCTGCGCGCACTGTTTATTTTAACAACGTGCGTATCACGGAGACACACACATTTTAATGGGAGCAGTGTTGTTGGTCTCCTTTTTTAGCCAGCGCATCAAAGTCTGGAGTGAGTTTTGTTGTGGCGATTGGGTCAAAGGGTAAAGTGCAAACGTGGAGTAATAGGCCTACGCTTCACCTCAACAAAGCCAATATATCTAGTACGCCATCTATTGAGGAAACATCAGAATTGCAGGGGAAATAAAACATTAACAAGGTTAATTTATTAAATTTTTCAAGTTTGGCGGGCCAAATCAAAACGTTTAACGGGCCGCATGTGGCCCCCGGGCCATAGTTTGCCCATGCCTGTAGCAATGTCAAAACAGACAGAATAAATGTCATACTCTGTCCCTAGCCTTCCCCCATTTAAGTTTTTGTTTTGGAATTTATTACAGAATCTATAAACATAATGTGACCTTATAAACCAGGATTTCTCAACTTGGTTGTTATTCACAGATATGTGGGCAGCACAAGTTTGAATGACGGGAAACCTGGCTTTTATAACTGAAGCCTGACTTCAGCAGCCTGCCTACAAGGACCGCAGAGGAGATGGAATGAAAAGTAAACGTAAAATTATGACAATGTCATATTGGTGAATATATCCGACATAACAATCCTGGTTAAATTAAGCTAAAGCATGAACTTATGCATGGCCTCACCATGTTATTTGAGTACAGCTGATTATAAGACATTACTAACCATTTTGAGTGGTACAAGGACATTTGTACAGCATAGGATCATAGGAAGTTACTAGGCTATTGACCCTGAAGCCCTTGTAAGCCTAGCCAAGAGTTTAGCCCATGTTTAGACACGTCAGCACCTAAAGTGCCTGTCCAGGTGGAATCCCAGGGGTGCATTTTCTGTTTCCCATCCGGTTATCCAGGTTGTGCTTGAAAAGGGTTAATGAGGTACTCTGCTTGACGTGGAGAGGGAGTCTATTCCACAGATGGGGAGGTCTCTGGGACAAAATCAAAACATGGTATATCCTCTACCTTTCATTTTTTTGGACAAAGTTGTCACTTAACTTTAAGCTGCTGGCACATTTTAATTGCTCTTAAATGCAGCAGATATGAGGGAGGGGTGTGATGTATTTAAAGCACTTTAAAACCGAAATAGAGCAGAATCCAGACAGTGTACTGATAACCAAAAACAAACCAAAGTCTGGAAAAACGAAGCAGGAGGTACCAGATAAATACAGTCTTTTATTGAGCCAATATGATAAACTGAAACCACACCATTAACGCCTTTAACCTATACAAGTGCGTTTTCGTCAAAAAAACATTCGACTTCATCAGATGCTGACAACCATTTAGTGTTCCATATTTATATATTCCCTAATTAATTAAAACCTATCAGAATGCTTCTATTAAGTTTAAACCAACAAATACCACCTTTTCATTTAAATTTCATTCTCTTCATTTAAATATTCATGAATAATTCATTTAAGGTGGATCCTTCACTTTAACGTATAAAAACTTTATAAAATTGATCTGTAAATTGTTTCTTTAAAAAAAAAAAAAAAAGAAATTCCTTCATTTTCAATATAAACAAATTTGTTCCTTTTTAATACAAATACCATAAATTTAAAATGTGTTGTTAAAATGTCCAGTTAAAAAGTAAATAAATAACAACAAATGTCTCTTCCATTTAATCGTATGTTTGTCTTTATGAACCGGTGCATTAAATCCACTTTATTCTCTTTAAATTCTGTCACTTTCCATGGGTTGTACCCATGTGTTTAATACAGGTCACAATTTAGCTGTTCTTAACTTTAATATAGGTAAAATTGAAATATACTCATTCAGTCCTGGGGGGTTCCCTGCATCCAGGGTTAGTTGCCACCACAATTCCCTGAACTCATTTTTTTCTTACCAGGGTCCCCCCCCTACCATCAAGTTTGACTTGTTCCAAGACCAAAAAAGTAATTTAAGTGTTTAAATAAAGCATTGGTGTCTTTACATGTTGCTACGTCATAACAATGTTCATATATCCTTCTTTTTAACTTTCTTTCAGTTTTTCCCACATAGAAGGATTTACAAACTATACAAGAAGCCAAATATACTAAACCTTTTGATTCACAATTATAGAGGCCCCTACTTATCAACCATTTATTTCTACTTTCCAAGTAAAACCTGTCTGTGTTCATAATGTCACAAAAAGCAGACCGGACCCCTGTAGCTCGAACAGACAACCGCCAGGAACTCTGCAGAAAGTACACTGATATACCCGTAATTCACACTCCAGTCAGGCACCAGTCAATGAAAAAAAACTCTGTTGTCAGGCACCAGTCAATGAAAAAAAAAACTCTGTTTTAATAACACGAAACACAGGTTTAGCGCTTTCATCTACACAAGGCAGACTTCTTCAGAACCAGTAAACTCTGAGTTTACTGGTTCTGAAGAAGTCTGCCTTGTGTAGATGAAAGTGCTAAACCTGTGTTTCGTGTTATTAAAACAGAGTTTTTTTTCATTGACTGGTGCCTGACAACAGAGTTTTTTTTCATTGACTGGTGCCTGACTGGAGTGTGAATTACGGGTATATCAGTGTACTTTCTGCAGAGTTCCTGGCGGTTGTCTGTTCGAGCTACAGGGGTCCGGTCTGCTTTTTGTGTCATTGGTTGTTTACCACACTTTTTTCTGTGTTCATAATGTGATGACATTGGTTACAGTGACCACATTTATAGGTGCCCATTTTATTTTTTATATTGGTCTTTTGTTTATTCTCCAGAATCGTCCTTATGTTCTGGGAATTCTTATAAATTATTTTTTGAGGCATTTTAGATATTTTATCTATATCTGTAATGGCCACAAGCCTTTCCCATTCTCTCAAAAATTTCTTTTTAATAATGTTATTTATTGCATTATATTCTAAGGCTAATACTTGTTCATAGTTGGAGCCATTACTATCTTTTTTGACCTTGTCTATTTTGTACCCATCACCATTATTTAATATTGGTTGGAACCTATTGGTTCTACCTTTTTCTACTTCACCCCTTATATCCTTAATAAACTTAAGTGGATATCCTCTTTCAAAACACATTGATTCTAAAAAAATCACATTCTAGCTCAAAGTCTTCATCTGTACTAGTCATCCGATTCCCGCTTACAAATTGCCCCTTCACAATATTTTTCTTACAATGAAGGGGATGGGCACTGTCGTACAATAGGTTTCTTTTCTAAATACTCTAGTTTGGAACTTGTTATTTACCTTATAAATTTCTACATCCAGATATTGCACATTTTTTCCGAAATCTTATATGTGAATCTTAAAAATTCAGTGGATTTATTTAGGTAGTCTATGAATTCTTCTAATTTCTCCCTTCCTTCCTTCCAAAAAATTATGATGTCATCTAAAAATCTACGATATAAATTCCAATAGTTTCTAAATTCTGTGTGAATAATATATTTCTCTTCCCATTGGGCCAAAACAAGGTTTGCAAAAGTAGGGGCGCAGGCTGCTCCCATAGCTACTCCTTGTGTTTGTTGAAAGCATTCACCCTTAAAATATAAATAATTATTTTTCAAAACCATCTCCATTAACCAAGTGCTGACTAATTTTTCTTTTTGAGGTAGTTCACCATCTTGGTAAACTATTTCTTCGAACATATCCATGCCTTCTTTCCAGGGAATGGATGAAAACAAATCTACTATGTCAATGGTTACAAATAATAAGTCCTCCTCATATAAATCATGGGAAATAGCTTCCAATAGATCCCAGGAGTCTTTCAAAATCAATTCTCTTCCCACCCAAATTCTTTTTAATTTGGTGTCCACATATTTAGCTAAAGGGTGTGTTTTAGAACCTTCAGCAGAAACTATAGGTCTGAAGGGGGGGGGGGGTCAGTTTCATTTTTATGCATTTTTGGAATCCCAAAAAGGGAGGGGATCCTAGGTTTGTCTACCTTTAAATACCTATAGGTACTAAAATCAATTAGTTCTTCTTGTACCATGTCTAATAAACCCACGTCAATTTTGTGATATGCAATATTAACTTCATTTTTTGAAACACAAGAGTATTTTCCATCTTCCCATAAAATGCTATTCATTTTGCTTTCATATTGGATGTTGTCCATTATAACCACTCCTCCCCCTTTATCAGGCTTCATTACCCGAATTTTAGTGTTGTTTCTCATATCATACAAACAGTTCTTTTCTTCTTTACTTAAATTATTTTTGTATCTGGTATTTTTATATTGTTCTCTCCTCACTTCTTGTTCTACTATTTTTTCTAAATTTATTAATTGAGGGTGGAGTGGGGGGGTTGTAGATAGTTTTCCGTCTCAGTTCCCCATTATTCTTGTTCATAGGGGTTTGTAGGACAATATTTAAATTCACCTTCCTTAAAAACATTTTTATATCCATTAGGGTTTTAGCAATATCTCCCTTTTTATAGGGAATACATTTTAACCCTTTGGAAAGCAGTTCAAAGTGCCTCTTCTTTATATCAATACCACTAAAGTTATATATCGAAAAATTATTAAAAGTATTTTTGATTCCATTTGTAATAACTATTTCACCATTATGTACAGTGGGGGGTTGGATTTCCATTAATACATTCCTCTTCCCCTCCTCCATTGAAAATTTGGTTGTGGAGATCTCGTTTTGTTCATAAGCCTTTCTGATCTCCTTAATGGTGGAAACTCTTCATCATAGTTTTCATTCTCATTTCCAAAATCATTCTCCAGGCAGGGACCCTCATATCCCCTTTTGTTCTGTTCAGAAGGACCATTTAACCTGCCTCCACCAATATAGTTATTATTTTTATGTGGTGGTTTGGGGTAACTAACCTCATTACTATAATATTTGATATCTCTTTCCAGTTTTTTAAGCTTTCTATTAATTACTTCACTACACTTAGAATCAATGTCTTTTCTTAACTTGAAATATTTGTCTTTCTCTTCCTGAATAGTGAACATTAAATCATTTTTAACGCACTGGTCAATTTCTTCAATGTCTTTGTGTATAGTTTCTAAAAGCCTGGTATTTTCTCTAATCATTAGTTTTAAAACATCTAAACCACAGTTATTAAATACAGTAAGCAATTCTTTATGAAACACAGACCCTGACACAACATTATTGGGAAATTTCCACACCCTTAGTCCCTTAGGGACAATTTCCCTGTTTACACATTCCCTTAAATATTCATTTTCAATGTTTAAATTTCTGTATTTATACATTAATTTGGATAAATTGTCCAACATAACAGCATAGGTATTGTTGTTTTGGTTAGGACCATTCCTATTACTGTTTAGCTTGAACACACATTTGGTTTTTAACCACACATTAATTTCTTCTTGAGAAGTGTTTATCACAGTACCTGAATTTTTTCTATTCCGAATAGGTGACTTCCCTGCTGCATGCCCCAAGCCATCATTTATCTCTGTTCTATCATCGTTGTGTCCAAAAATATTCTGTGTGTGTAAAGCATTGAAAGTTCCTTCGTTATTATCCACAAGGTCGCCGGCGTCCCTACTACCGCCAATAAGCTCCCTTCCTTCTTGGATATCACCATCAATATGTTTGGTAAACCTTTCGGTTCTGCAGGTCCTGGGTTTGTTCATGTCGCCATGCATCTGTAACAAAGACTGGCTTAGGGGCGTCAGAAGGTCAATCAATTCCGTAAGCTGACCAATCAGCTTATGAGATAGGCCCAAATCATCCTGCCCCTGAAATCAGGAAGCGGAGTAGTCTCCATCTTCGGTCTTTCAGAGGGGTGACACTTTCCTTTAAATAAGGATGCCTGGGTCCAGTGCTCTCATGAGTGGGATCCTTCATCTGCACCGAGTGTCCTTTATTTGATTCTGGCACAAAACACAGTTGATTTGTCTGTCTGGATACACAGGATGAGGAAGTGCATGGAAGTAACTAGTAGTTACCCATCTCTAAAGACAAGATCTAGCCTAAAGCATTGTATAACACTTGGATGATACTTTACATTTTTTAAGGTTTATAAATATGCAGCGAGAGTTCATAGGAAGGCAACAACCATGATGAATTTTCTATATGCATAGCTATAAACTCATAAATGGACCTAGACTTGCTATGGGTAGGTTTAAATAAAGACAACAGAGAACATAGTGGAAACACTTAAAAGCAATCTGAAGTATCCATCCTGTAAATATCTTCCAGGAAAAAAATAGGTATAAGAGTATAATAGGACTAGGTTTGAAGTTGCAACAAAGACCATTTACAGGAAATGTTTTCCACTCAAATGGCACATGATGAATGGAATAAATTATCAAGTAGTTATACGTCAAAAATGATTCAGAAATCCAAAAATGCCTGCAACAGACAGGATATACTTTTGGCCTGTGGAGAGGAGAATAAGTCGCTTGTTAAATGAAGTCTGTAGCTTCTGGAGTGGGCAGAGTAACTGGCAGCTTAGATGGGCCTTGGAAGGTCCTTATTTCCTATTTCATATGCTGACTATATAGATGAAGCAGAAAAGAGAGCAGAATTCAGCATTTTGCTCTCTTTGCTACGGACTGCACTTGATTATCTTTCACATGAAGCACGGCTGATTCTTTCCCAAACTAGCTACATGCAAACATAACATTATAGCAATGTAAGAAGACCAGTGTGGTCTGTCAAGTCCATCAGAGTATTGCAGTTTGCCTCTGAAGAGCTGTACTCATCCCCTCCCCTCCCCCCATTCTCTTCCTCCTTTTATCCTAAATAGCTTTGAACCCCTCTGATAACTTACACCATGTGATACATTTCAAGGCCTTGTCATCCTTTGACTGAACATTGTTCGAAGTCCTACAAGAACTATCTTCTCCATAAATGCTACGTGTGCACCTTCCTTGTACTTTTTCAGTTGCACCCTTTTTAATTATCCTCAAGAAAGTGTTGCATCTAAATCATATTACACTTATCCTTTTCTTTGTCTGAATGTGTGCATACCCACTAGTATCTAAATAATATTACATTTATCCTTTTTTCTGCTTGAGTACACGTGCCCACATTTCTAAGTCTCACATCTTTTTAGTGTCTTTCTAAGTGATAGTGCAGATTTCAGAAGGTCTCAAGAGAAATATTACTTGTTTGCTGACATCACAAACCGTACAACACTGTTGTTGAAAAAGACACAAAAACTTGCAGAAAAGATGGCAAGACTTGGAAGGACTGAAATAAGGACCCAACATGTAATAGCTAGGGAAAGTAGTGGGTCTGAGAATGCAAGACTCAAGGAAGTAGTATACAGCTATTAGAGAAAAAATAGCAACACAATTTGGGAAAGAATTTGAGAGTATTCTTATCAAATAACATGAAGGCAAATCAGTAGTGTGAAGACCCTGTGTGGAGTACAGTATATATTTTTGGAGACCTTTTCAGGTTGAAATATACTGCAGTAGACACTGTCTACAGGAGAGTAACACAAATGTTCACTGCATTAGCAGTCATGTCATAAGCTTATGTATATTCTTGAAGGCATTAGGATGATATGAGGATACCTTACAGGTTATATACAGTCCAACTGGTACTATTTTTCAAATGAAAACCTGTATATGAATGTTGTGTCTTTTGGCTTTTCCTGGTTAGGGGTCGCCACAGCAGAACTCTGGTCCACTAATGATTGGCAGTAGCTTTTTACGTGCCGAGTTGCCGGCCCTGACGCACAACCTTCAACAAAGGTACGCCCATTCATGCATGTCTCCACACAGAAGATGCTCTAGCTGAGAATCGAACAGGACAACGTCTTACTGTGAGGTGACAACGCTACCGCAGCACCACCACCATGGCAGTTCAAAAATTTGGACATAATTTGAAGTTACAAAATGGAGAGGTCAGGAGGGACATAAAGATGTGTTATTTTACAGAAAGGGGGTTAGAAGAATGGTAAAACTACTTGAAGAGGCAAGATGTTAAAAATAGTAAGAAAAACCAAGAATGACTGGAAGAGCCATAAGGCAGTTATTAGGAGTGGTGGAGACAAGCAACAACAATTGCTTGTTTTATTTTAAAAGGGTAAGTGAAATTGTCTCCTGGATCCTTTGGAGCCACAATGTGGACAGGAAAAGCATGGCTGAATTGGGTATAACCAATCTTAGTCCATATAATCTCAAAAATATATAAAGCATTTAAGTTGGGGTTTTCACAGTGCCATATGTCAAAGTAAGTTGTTGTTGTCTTTCGGCTTTTCCCAGTTAGGGGTCGCCACAGCAGAACTCTGGTCCGCTAATGATTGGCAATAGATTTTAATGAACGTCGAGGTGCCAGCTCGACCTTCAACGAAGGCATGCCCATTTACGCATGTCTTTCCAACGCCCACCCAACTGCGGGGAGGACATGCAGACTCCAAAGTAAGTAATGTAAGGAAAGGATAAATTCAACATCCTGGAAGTAATTTCCGAATGCTCTGTGTAATGGTAGAATGAATTTCACCTCCCTGGAATCCACTGTCCATGTTATACACCTCAACATCTTTAAGGCTTTAAATGCTTTTTCAGTTGTCATAGCATGTTTCAGCTTAGGAGTATTACCCAAAACCTTTTATCCTTCCGTTTTGCTCTACTTAAAGTTAGCTAACCAAGAAAGTAAGTTTTCTGAGCATTTCTTCTCCCAAATTGGACCTAATGTTTTTTTTTCATTAAATTCCACTTGCCACCAGTATGCCTACAGTGCACACTGCAGCAGATTTCTCTTGAGACCTACTGTTACTGATCAGCATTCAATGATAAAGTGCATCCAGATTTAGTGTTACTTAGTTGGTCAAACTGAAGTAGATTTCCACCAGCTGCCACCCATTATACATGACAAAAGCTACAGTCTAGAAATCTTGCACTACTGGCAATCAAATAATATTCTAGGGGTGATTGGCTTTAGACCATATAGTAAATGTACACTGTTGTCCCAGGTAATAGCAGTACACTCCACACCCAGATAAGGTTTATACTGTATAGATTTAGAACAAAGATGTAATCCCTGACTCCCCAGGATTTCATCCATGTTGGACTGAGTCTGGTGCCTTCCATTGCATTTCTGCCAACAGTTAATCAAATATCCAAAATTGATTTGTATGTGAACACTCATAAAGTTAACCACTCATGGAAAATATACTGTCATTCCAATACCACAACCCCCTTCTCTGTCTTTACAGTAACACTGCCACCAGCTGTAACATTGTAGCGCAACAAGAACACCATAACTGTTTATCATTAAGAACTAAGCCACCATGGGAATGGAGAAAGATTTTGCCAGTAGGGATGACTGCAAGTACAGGAACGGAAAACAGGATAGGGTGTTGGAATTTACTGGCGAATATAGGCAAAGGAACCAAGGTACTGGGAACAAATAACTAGAGAGCAAAATTAATAGAGTAGAAAAAGCCCAAGCAGATGTTTAGACTGCAAGTAAGAGACTGCCTTTTCTAACAGGGATTATTATCAAAATATAGGCAAAGAGAAAGGGGTAGGGGAATGCAGCAAAAGACCAGCTCACATAGAGTTTTTAGTTGTGTCTAGAATGGAAGATGCTGTTAAGAAAGGGATAATTAGTTGGGCATATAATTGTTTCACAATAACTATATATGAGGTGGCTGGAAAAGATTGGGAAGAGAGACCGTAAAGATAATTTACAAAGGAACAATTGGAGGGCATTTGTATGGATCCTGTGACAAAGTCCAGAACGTTTAGGATTTTTGCTTGGAAGTGTCTGCATAGCTATTTTTATACCCCAAACAGACATAGAACTTTTCCTCAGGGAGATGGCAAATACTGGAGGTGTGATAGAAAAGAAAGATAAAATACGGTGCAAAATGTTTTAGGAGTATAATGAGCTGGCAGATTTTAAAACTTTCTTACACAGTACTCTGTCTGAACTGTTGAGGGAACAAATGTCTGTAACTCAGAAAAACAGTTGAGCTGGGACACAGGATGCCTAGAAATAGTAAAGCCTTGACATATTGGCTGCACCCCCCCAAAAAAAACTACTACTAAAAATAGAAATCAAAATCTAAATCAACTATAATTGAAGTAATGAATATTGTAAAGGAAATAAAAAAATGGAGGTGGGAGTTTTATGAAAGGGAAGGAGCAAATTACATAAACATTGAATTTTAGGGAACAATACATTAATATTTAGGAAAGGAATGAGGTTTAAGGGAAGGTAAGAAATTAGAAATTTATGTAATGCTGGAGTGATTAATAATTGTTAAAAAACAGATGTATAATGTATAACACATAAAAAGGTTGATGTGGTTTGTGTCCTGTTCTATTAATGTATATGCCCCTGTGTCCTAACTGATGATTTTAATATAGGTTTTAAAAAAGCCAATGGTTAAATATTGATGGGTTCTGCATTTCAAAAAATTACTGCTCAAGTTATTGAGGCCCATAGTTGTTAGCACATCAATGCATGTAGAGTTTCTTAATATAGTAATAAATAAATTAACAACCACAAGCATTTACAAAGTATTACTAAAACTCTTTAAATGAAATAAACACAATTAAGCAATATATATTGTGTATAATTAAATATGCAAACAGCTATACACTTGTACTAAGGAATAGTAAATAGTTTTAAACAATTGACATAAGTTTAACTGTGTCTAAAACATTTTATCCGAACTTGCCAGTATCGGATGAAAAATGTATGCGTGGTTTTCTATCTATCACTGACTTGAAAGTCCAAACAGTAGTTGTACAGCTTCATCAACTGTTAATCTAGCATGTGATCCCTCTAGAAATACAATCCACTGGCAAAGTCTAGAAGGAAGGCAATAATTGACTCTGAATGTTCGTCTTTGTCTGCTATTTTTCTGCATGTTTTGATGATTTTTCACCACCTCCTGAGATGTGGTTGGGGGGGGGGGGTTGTCAGGTCCAACAAGTCAGTGTCCAAATAAGGTATTATAGTTTTTTTAAGATGAAAGCACTCCACATGCATGCATATCTGAGAAGCATTTCAGTTTTTAACAGTTTTCATAGGTTCATAGGTTCATAGGTTCATACTAGGCTTATCTGCCCTAGGGCATTTATAAGCCTAGCCAGAGTGTGTGTGGCTTTCACCACCCCTTAGGATGAGAATACTATACCCATTAGTTTGCTGTGCCTCTGTCCAGCAGTGATGCAGAGATGATTCCCGGGGTAAACCTACGATCTCCCATCCACTCGTCAAGATTTCTCTTGAACAGAGTCAGTGAGTGGCTCTGCCTCACATGGACTGGGATTCTGTTCCATAGTGTAGGGAGTCTCTGGGTGATGAATCTGTCCCTCCAGCACGTCCTATTTATATCTGTGTTGAGGTTTAAGTCTCTTGCTCTCGTGGCTCTGGTGGATTTGGATTTTTTGAGGTGGAGCATGTCCATTAATTCGGGTTGGACATGGCCTTGTATGTCAGGCACAGATCACCTCTGAGCAGGCGGTATGCGACTGAATAGAGCTGGAGTTTCTTCAGTCGGGCATCGTATGACATATGTTTGAGCCCCTTTATCCTTTTGGTGAGGAACTTTTGGGGTCTTTCCAACTGCTGCAGGTGTCGGGTAAGGTACATTCGAATGGGGCGTTGTACTCAATCATTGGTCTGATAAGTGAAGAGTACAGAGGTACAATGACCTCTCCTGATCTGGATGTGAATCCCTTCATGATCAGGTGGGCAATGTAGAAGGTCTTCCTAACCACTTTGGCAATGTGAGTGTCAAAAGAGAGGTTACTGTCAACTTGGGTCCCCAGGTCCCTGATAACTTCTTCCGTGTTTAATGGATTACCACCTATGTGGTAATTAGGGGTTACCTTGTTTTTCCCAAAGGGTATGACTATACATTTTTGGCATTTAGCTTAAGGCCATGGCTCTGGCACCAGTTATCCATTTCTATGAGACCTTTCTGGAGGATGTCTGTGTCTGATGGAGTGTCAATTATGGTGCCCAGTTTGCAGTCATCTGCAAATTTTGTCAGCCACAATCCCCCTATGTTTGCCTGCACTTCAGAAAAATAAATGCCGAACAAGAGGGGGCCCAGGACTGAGCCCTGTGGGACACCGCTCGTGACCGGCTTAGAGTCTGACATGGCACCAGCAACTCTAACCCTGTGTGTTCTGTCCTTGAGCCAGTTTGCAACCCATCTTGTGACATATGGGTTTACAGCTAAGCTGGTGAGCTTTTCTATAATGCCCGAATGGGGTATTGTGTCGAATGCTTTTGCTAGGTCAAGGTAGGCTGTGTGAACTGCCTTACCCTCATCAATGGCCTTAGTGACTGTTTCGAAAAAGTCGACCAAGTTCAAGAGGCAGGATCTGCCCTTGACAAAGCCAAATTGGGTAGGATCCAGTGTCTGTAGGTCCCCAATGTCTTTATTTATGAGTTCCATTATGATCCTCTCCATAGCTTTGCAGACAAGGCTCGTCAAGCTTATGGAGCGGTAATTTCCAGGGTCCGTAGAAGCACCGCCTTTGTGGAGTGGGACCACAGTTGCCGTACACCATTCTTTGGGTACGTATCCTGTAGTAAGGCTAAGATTAAACAGCAGCCTTATGTGTGGGTTTAGTTCCTCATTGAGTTCATGTAGCACACAGCCGGGGACACCGTCCGGTCCCATTGATGCTGTGTTTTTTGCTTTAGAGAGAGCAGCTCTCACCTGGGCATCTGAGATGTTTGGGAGGCTAGACTCTGGTGGGATAGATATTTCTCCTTTTGGGGGAGGGAGGAGAAATTTGCACTGAACCTGTCTGCCAGTATGTTGGCAATGTCTGTGGGTTCAGTGATTTTTATCATTTTGGACTAATTCTGAGCATATCTGGGAGTTTCCACCCAGGTTTCTAACATAGCTAAAGAAGGCTTTATGATTGTCTTTTGTGTCATTAGCGATTTTTCTCTCAAAGTTGGCCTTGGATGATTTTATGAGTGATCGTAGTTTTTGCTAGTATTGATCAGAGATGCCTTCCCATTTAGGGATTTTGCTCTGTCATGTAGTAGCTTTCTCCTCTTGTTGTAGAGTTTGTTTATGGCTGGAGTCCACCAGACCGGGCGCCTGCCTTTGGTGGAAAAGGTCTTGATTTTATTAGGGATTGCTTGATCCATACATTCCTGGAGGTGCTCGTAGAAGGCATTTGTAAGGGTTTCAGCAGCGTGGGTTGTGGTTTCCACTGGCTCGGGGCCTTGAAGGATACCACTCCAGTCTTAAGAAGTGTGAAGTTTGCTTTTGAGAAGTTCTTCACTGTGGTCTTTTGCTGGGGTGGGGGCGGGATGTGGATCTCCAGTGAGATTAATTTATGGTATGATCTCACCAATGAGGGATATACTTCGGTGTGGAGCATTTTGTCCCCATGTTTGTGATGATCAGGTCTAGTATATTTTCTCCTCTTGTGGGAATGGTGACTAGTTGTTCCATAGCATTTGAGTTTATGAACTCAAGGAACCTTTGGGCTAGGGTGTTGGGGCTTGAGTAATGTTCCCAGTCTATGTTTGGGTAGTTGAAGTCACCCAATATGATGGTGTTTGGAGAGACATTTATACTCTCCAGTGTCTTCAGGAAGGCTGTGTGGGTTTCCTGAGTTTGAGAAGGTGGTCTGTAGCATGTTACAAACTGTAGGGCAGTTTTACCTATGGTTAATTGCACCTGGATGGTCTCCGATGCTTCGTGCGTTGCCACTAACCTGGAGGTGTAGGTATCCTTTATGAATATGGATACTCCCCCTCCTTTTGTAGTTCGGTCCGGATTTTGGGGCCGGAACGCATGATATGAGGTATAACCTGATAGTGCTGGGTGCTCTCAGGAGCCTTGAACTAGGTTTCAGTCACAGCACAAACATCAATGTTCTCCATACTGAGGAGGGCTTCGAGGGCGTGCATCTTGAGGTTTAGACTTCTGGCATTGAGCAGTATTACCCTTAGTTTTTCTCCATTTTTGTTTTCTAGGGCGGTAGGTTTATTATTTGAGCCTTGCCTAAAAAAGGCACTATGGGGGTGGCAAGAGCCTTTGCCAATATCTGGAAGCCCAGGGGTGACAGGTGCAAGCCGTCCCTTGCGAAGCAGCGTGGCTTGTCAAGCATGTCATCCCAGGCAGACAGACATTGGATCCCCTTAGAATGACACCAGTAATTAAGCCAATTATTAAAGCTGATCATTTGTCTCTGTATTGTGGCATCATTCTTGGTGAGGGTAGGATACTGCTCAGGGTCAGGGTCATACCGGCCTGGGCTACATAATCTGAGAGCTCTTCTATGTCTCTTTTCATGTAGTCCAGGGAGGTACGTCTCAGGTCGTTCACACCGGCATGGACAATGACTGAGTCATACTTGTACTTGCTGTGGAGTGACCTGAGTGCTTGTGTTATGTGGCGGATTCTAGCGCCTGACAGGCAGCTAACTGTGATCTTTTCCTTGTTCAGTCTGGTGAGTGGGACGTCAGTGTGTCTGACTATGGAGTCACCTATAACAAGTGTGTCTGGCATTGTGTTTGGCCTTAAGGGCTGTGACTGTTTAGCACACTGACTTTGAGAACTATGTGTTGCATGTCTTATGTCTTGAGGTGGCAGTTGCTTGGGTGTCTGCTTTGGAGGCCTCTGTAGTTTTGGTAGATTTTTGATCAGTGCCTCCGAGTATGTCTTTGTGTGTTTATGTGTTTGTTTTGCAGTTGTGATAGTTCTATGTGAAACTGGGTTTGTGGTGTGCGTGGTTTCCCTCCTCCTGTCTGGTCTTGCCAGTCCTGAGTTGAGAGAGCTCAGCCTCCAGTTTGGCTATATAGTTGCATCTCTCACATGTATTTGTGTTTTGTGGGTTGTCTGTGTACATGAGGCAATTGTAACATTGCCTCAAGATGCCTAGATTCACCAGCTGAACAGGAGAGGACGCTAGCAACTGACCCTTCGACATGCTAGAAAAAGTGAAAAAGTTTGCTGTGTAACTGAGTCAGAAGGGACCTATAGGGAAATGGGTACTCAAGGGGATTCTAGGCTAATGTAGTACTTTGTTTAGTATACAAGTACTTTACCTATATAAAAATGCTTTAGGAGCAAGTGCTGAGCTATTGAGATAGAGAATAGACTGTTTAGATTGCAAGTAGAGAAGTTCTAAGGGA
Source organism: Protopterus annectens (assembly GCF_019279795.1). Classification (NCBI taxonomy): domain Eukaryota; kingdom Metazoa; phylum Chordata; order Ceratodontiformes; family Protopteridae; genus Protopterus; species Protopterus annectens. The sequence continues at coordinate 735,593,452 of NC_056741.1, read as the reverse complement.
AAAATTGAAGAGCAGACTTTACGGAGCCAGAAATACTTTAACCTTGTTTAACCGGCGCTGCCCGATGGTGCTCTATGGGCAACTCCACGCTAAATCACGCCAAAGCGTGCTAAAGCGGGCTTTATAGCAGGGGGTTGAAAAGACCTAGGAATTGACCCAAAATGGCCAATAGACTACAAGTTTCTGGCTGGAACCACTGCTCTAGGGACAAATAGGCTGGCTGCTCAGTGCTCCCCACTCCCACTGGTGAACAAAGAAGCTTCCCTTTATCCAAATAAGAATATGGAATAGCACAGGAACCAAGCCAAAGCCCAGAGATCAGCAAACTCTGAAGACTGGACTATTCTAGTTCAGTAAGGTGGGAAAACAAGATTTTTTTTTTTTTTTTTTTTTTTTTTGCTGCATTTCTGCTGAAAACTGTCTTAGTACCCTTCACATTTTTATTGTATGACTGCTATGCATTTTACTTGCTATAATATTTACACCAACCAAAGATTTTATGAAAATATAATTATATTTGAGTTGGCTTAATGTAGCTGGCATGGTGAAATGGTAAAATCAACAATGGAGAAAGTGGGCATTTCAGACTGTAATTCAAAAAGAAAAGAGGAAATTCACAGTATCAATCCGAGCTGTCAGCCAGATTAAGCAAAAATGCACCATACAGTACATTGCAAAATCCTGGTAATCCAATAGAAACAGTATTCAATGCAGTGTTCAAGGGCACAGTTGAACAGTGTTTCAGCCATATAATTAATGTGAACCATGCTCTTAAAGTACAGAAAGATCTCTGTGACCATGGAATATTCTATTTAAAGACTTATTTCAAATCACAATGATGAGGTCCGATGGGTCATACAGGGCATATTTAAGTTCATCATTTAAGAACTGATAATAAATGGTACAATTATTAATATTGCTACCTAAAAATATCTTGCAGTCAGGCAAATATTGGACAAGAAGACCAACCACCACAATCCTGCTCCTTTTCACCTCTTAGCTGTCCAGATTTTCACAGAAAGTCCAGATTTTTGCCTCATATTTTTGGCCTGTTTCTCATAAAATTGTGTTTTCAGGCAAATCCTTGAGGATCAAAGTCCAAAACTAATGACAGACATTTGAGTTTCAGACTTCATGCCCTTCAGAAAAGTCTTAAAAATGATCCGTATTTTTGGGCCTTTGCTACCCCATTAGTTATGGCTGTATCCAGATTTCTTGCTCTAAGAAGTTGAGAGGGATGCTTTTGCTGAGAGCATATGAATTGGGGTATTATGAATTAAGTCTTCTGTGTATTTGTGATTCAATGTGTTCACATTCCAGAACTGCTATATAACTGCATATGTCTGTCACCTTCAGCAAACGGAACTCTTAACATAAAACAAAACTTGACTTGTTGAGATTTTTTATGTGTTTGTCTTTAAATGAGTATGTGAACTGGTCTAAAAACCCTTTTCATCCACGACATTTGCCATCTTTCAGTACCAACTATTTGTCACGGAGTCACATAATTACAAAATACATCATTACATAAGATTTTCTGAAATCCTTCAAGTTTACTCTTCACAATAGTAAATGGCAAGGTTTATGAAAACAGTAATATCAACAATGAGAGAAATAAACAATGGAAGAAACAGAACTAGTTTATGAGCTGTAGGTATAAAGATACTACAAAATGAAAATGGAAGTAAAAAATGCTGTCATCTGCTACTAATCAGGGAAGCTGGAAAATTATGACCATTTTCACATAAGTTTTGTTTATGCATGTCTTTATCTTTAGCTTCTAGCTGAAAAGAAAGACTCAGTTTGTCACATTTTGTTATAAGAGGTATGGGAATGGCATTGTAAATAACACTTCACTGTAATTGACAGATGAGAACCAGGCAGTAAATGAAAAGCAAAAAGGCAATTCCAAATGTTGTAAACGGTGTAGGTACATTTATCAAGGCACCATTTTAGATTTAAGTAGTCTGAACAGAGTTTACAGTTCAAGATGGCATTATACATCTGACTGTATAGGTTTAGTTTACATGTAGGTAAAAGCATGAGAAAACTATCTAAATGTATTTATGAACATATTTATTCCATTAAGGTGAAAGATGACAAGAACATTGATTCTGGATTTTCTTTTCTAATTAGGAATTATATTTCTCTATTTCTGAACATAATCACTTTATAACAGATACACTTACAAAAGTGAAGAAATTTACTACCCGTAAGTGATACATTGTTAAGCTTCAAATCCCCACCAAACCCAGTTAACTCCACTGAATACACAGAAACATACACCCCTACAACATACCTGCATGTAAACAGATGCATAGATGCAGCTGTATCCCATAGAAACATATGCAAGGCAAACTTACATGGTGAAATCATAATTTGAACAAGCTTTATAACAAAAGGAAAAGAAGTTTGACAAAAAGTGCAGTTCCCAGAATGTTAGAGCCCTCTTCACTGAAATGAACAAACCAGCTCAGGATCTTAATAAAATCCACCAAAGCCAAGTTTGAAGTTAAAACAACTTCCCAAGCCAAAGACAATGCAATGCATTTAGTTCAGCAATGCGCTGAGATGATTGTGAATGATGTTACCTACACTGAGGCTGAAGATATAGCAAACCTACTGGCCAATAAATTTAGCTCTGTCTTTACCCCTCTCTCCCTTGTATCTACCCCTCAAGATATATACCTGAAACTGGCTTGCTTCCAGCTGTCACACAAGACCAAGTCCTAAAACTGCTATCAAAAGCTAAACATGCTGCATCGTTGGGTTCTGACAATATGTCTGGATGTAGCTTAAAAAGCATGAAGCGTGATTTTGCCACACCCCTAACAACACTGTTCAATCTCAGCCTCCATACAAGTTTTGTACCAATTGAATGGAAAACGGCTGCAGTCATTCCCCTGCATAGGAGAGGACCTTACACAGACCCTGGCAATTACAGACCCATATTTCTGACCAACCTCCTATGCAAAGCCATATAAAGACTTATCATGGAACTGATTAATCAGGGCATAGAGAACCTCCAAACACTGGATCCATCCCTGTTTGGATTTATCAAGGGCAGGTCATGTTTACTCAACCTGTTTTTTTTTTTTTTTTTTTAAATAAAGGTCACCAAACACACTGCATACACCAAACCTGCCAAACCTTTTGATACAATTCCCCACTCAGGCATAGCACAAAAGCCAAATAAACTGGGAATAAACCCCTATGTCACCACTGGATTGCTAACTTCCTCACAGATAGGATGTAGGTAATAAAATGAGGGAAATTATCTCCACAAAGAGACAGTCATGAGTGGATTCCCCAGGGTCCTGTACTTGGACCTGTCCTGTTTGGCATCTACTTTTCTGAAGTAAAAGCCAATACCAAAGGGGTCTGTGTCACTAATTTTGCAGATGACTGCAAGATAGGAGCAGTCATTGAATCCTCAAATTACTTAGCCATCTTGCGGGAAGGGTTGTCCCAAATAAATAACTGGTGCCAAAGCTTGAAATGCCAGAAAATGTGTTATTGTATCTTTGGAGAAGTCAGCTACCCCAGGAAACAACCGCTTTAACAATAAGCTCTTAAGATCTGATCCAGTTGTTCAGGATTTGGGAACTTATGTGGGCAGTAACCTAACTTTTGAGCAACATACGTCCATTGTTATAAGGAAGTCTTTCTATAGTGCACAGCTTATAAACAAAGAGATTGTGTCTAAATCTAGGGATATCAATGTCCCCCCTCCCTTTACTCAATCCTCATTAGGCCAGTCATTGAATATAATGACCCCTTTGGCATGTATCTGCCCAGACACATGCAACAAATGGAACACCCACAGAGATACTTACTAAAAGGATACAAGGCCTAAACAACATGTCCTACATGGACTGACTCCAAGCCTGTCACGCTACTTGGTATCCTACAGACTGCTAAGAGATTTCCTGTGTCTGGCATACAAGTCATCCTCTGACCCATTAAAGATGGATTTACTGCACATCACCATGTCAAATGGCATCAGAAATATTCAGTTTGGGGATTTAAACCTCTTCTACAGCATCAACAGAATGGTTAGTAGGGACAGGTGTATCTCACAGAGGATACAGCTGCTCTGGAACAGACTCCACATAAAACAAAATTCATGCCTGTCCATGCAAAACTTAGATCTGTGGATGGGAAACAGAAAAGTTACTCCAGGACTGCCACCTGTACTACTAATGGACAGAGGCAGTTCATGAATGCTTTAGCCCATGTATGGATCCCCTCAAATTATTTATGGTATGACCTAGTTATTATCATTAGGGGTAATGTGTAATTATTGACAAAGGGATGGGTAAGGCCAGTCTATACTCAAAGTAGGACAGGTTATTTCAACCACAATAAGGGAAATTGGCAAAGCTTAAAAATGGCCTACAAGGACAGCTAGCCTAGCACTTGCTTATGATACTATGACTTCTACAGAAAGAAATATATTGCATGACACACAACTTTCCATAGCTGAGCACTGGCATATTTAAAAATATATGCTACAACATTACATGCATTATATGAGTTCCTTCACAAATTTACCATGTTCTTTTGGCATGTGTTTTTCAACAGATTTTAAACTTTATGATTGATATAGCTTATTTTAATGAGCTACTGCAGTGATATGACAAAAAACATTTTCTAAGGCAGACTGTTTGCACTTGTAAGCATACATCTTCTTGTTATGTGGATCACATGGTTCCACCCATTCTGAATGCAAAAAAAATAAATAAATATATATATATATACGTGGATTTATTCCCTAGTGGTAGTTCTTCACCACAGTTGTGTTCAGTACTCCTTTTCTATGTTGTTCTTGGTTTTTAAATGCATTTCCCCTCCCCCACCACACATGCACACACATTTATTTGGCTTTTGTTGACCGGGTTAGTCCACTGGACCAAGGGTCCATTTTAAGTGGAAACCTGAGGAGAAAAGCTCAAAAATACAATGGAAAAAGTACAATATAAACATACATGATAAAAGTACAATATAAAAATATACTATACATAAAAAAATAAATTTCACATGATAAAAAGTGAAACATTTGGGATGTACCTTACAAGACACCTACAACAGCTGGAAAGACCACAGAAGTACCTCACCAAGAGGATTACTGGCCTCAAACATATGCCCTATGCAGCCCGAATGAAGAAACTCCAGCTGTACTCTGTTGCATACCGCTAACTCAGAGGTGATCTCTACCTGACATACAAGGCCATGTCTAACCCAGAATTGATGGACATGCTCCACCTAAAAAAAAAAACAAATCCCCAAGAGCCACACGCTCTAGGGATCTAAACCTCACCACAATGATGCTGGAGGGATAGATTCCTGTCCCAGAAACTCCCCCATTCTTTGGAACAGGATCTAAACCTCACCACAATGATGCTGGAGGGATAGATTCCTGTCCCAGAAACTCCCCCATTCTTTGGAACAGGATTCCAATCTACATTAGGCAGAGCCCTTCACTAACACTCTTCAAGAAAAACCTTGACAAGTGGATGGGAAACAGAAAACTTACCCCGGGAATCACTGCAGTGGCTCTGCTGGACAGAGGCACAGAGAACTAATGGCTCTGCTGGACCGAAGCACAGGGAACTAATCTAAGTGGGCGGTAAAAGCCAACACATTCTGGCTAGGCTTATAGATGCCCTCGGGAAGATAGCCTAGTACCTACCTATGAACCTATGAGTAAAAAAGATGCATAATGATGATAAGAAAAAAACTGACTGATGAAAGCAGATGAAGGGGACTGGCTCCTAGAAATATTTGATATAAATATATGATGGAGAAGGAAGTGAAATTGAAATGCAGCTGTACTAGCAGTGAAAGTATCATTACAAGTCAAATACATGATGCTGCAGGAAGTGAAATTAAAATCCAGCTGTACTAACAAAGACAGTTTGATTAAAAGTAAAAAAAAAAAAAAAAAAAAAAAAAAAAAGGATATCTGTGTGAAAATAAAAAGTAAATGTGAGTACTATATCAAAATAATAGGAGAAGTTGCTAGAGGGATAATATTTGAAGAAGATAAATACGGGATGGAGGCATTGCATGTGGTGGGTAAAGAAAGGGGATGTAAGATATAGAAAAGGAAGTACAAAAGAAATAGAAAAAAGGGGTTTGCAAGAGTACATGAAGTGGAAGGGGGAGTGGTAAAGGTAGAAACCAGTGGGAAGAATTAGTAAGGAGGAGGAGTTGTGGTGATCAGGGAAAAGGAGGAAGGGGGTAGAGCTGGGAGAGGGTTGAAATTATAAGAGTGCGCAAAGAGGTTGTTAAGGCTTCACAAGATTAGTAAGTATATAGAAAGTAAGGAGGGAAAATACTTTTAAACAGGTAGCCAAAGTTTAGGCATTATGATGGCAGGTGCATGAAGGGAAGTTGGCAAGGTAGGTTTTTAGTTCTTTTTTTAAAGTGGTACTAGTATAGTAAGTACATATATATATAGGCACATAATGCAGTAGTTATGATCCTATGGTACGGTTTCATGTCGGCTGTACCAAAATGCACACTGCTGTTCTTATTTAATTATTCAAAATTTGATAATCAGCTGAACGGACTACCATTTAAACACAACCTAAGCCAGTCAGACATACGACTCAAGATAACATCACTGAGAAATCAGATCTTTAATATAATAAGTAGTACAATATATGCAAGGAAGGCACAATATAAATGGTATTAAAGTAGTACAATATATACAAAGAAGGCACTATAAATGGTATTAAAGTACATTTTAAAACAAAGTATCATATATTCAAAGTGAAATATATTTTTAATTCTGAAGTGAATTCTTCTAGGGTAAGCCTTCAGTTAACTGCCAAAAACTCAGAATATTAACTATTCCATTCATATCCTATTTTAAGCACTGCTCTGCTGTCTAGAATGTGGGAAGGTTACAGCAGAGACATCTGCATTACAGACAGTCTGTCTACAGCCTAAAAATTGTGCTTGCGTACGTGATATTATGAGCAAAAGTAAGAAGTCTGTGTTGTATACATACTGGTTGAGAATACTTATCAATGAAATGTAGCAACATTTGAAACAAAGGGCTTACTTCATTGATTACAAGAGAATAGTCCCTTTAGTGAGATGCAACATTTTATCAGATCACTTTAAACAGTTGCTTTGTGATGTAGCTGGTCAGTCAATGTCAGGAGTAGAGATCTTTCAAGGAGAGCTCAACTTAGTGCACGCACATGCCCCCACACAAACATATGCACATTTTTTTCCTGCTAGATCATGGTGTAGGACACTTGTGACTTTGTTTATGCATACTTAGCCATTGCCAACCTTTTTGCTGACCCCCCCCACTACTCCAAAGGAAATGCCTCATACTACAATCCCCGTTCCAACCATTACTAGGGAACAGGTCATCATTGCACTTTCCATGGCCAAAAACACTGCATCGATGGGCCCTGATAACAGTCTGGGATGTTTAATAAATAGCATGAAACATGACCTCTGCACAGGTCCGACCATTGATCCAGGTAACTACAGGCTCATATGTCTTACCAGCCTCATATGTAAGGCCATGGAAAGAATCATCATGGACATCATAAATGAGGACATAGGTAACCAGCAAATGCTGGACCCATTACAGTTTGGCTTTGTTAAAAGAATGTCATGCCTATTAAATCTGGTGGACTTTTTTGAGAGGGTCACCAAAGCACTAGATGAAGGTAAGACTGTGCACACAGCTTACCTCAACCTGGCCAAGGCTTTTGATACAATGCTCCACTAAGCCGTTATAAACAAGGTCACTAATTTAGGTATAAACCCTTTTATCACCCACTGGATAGCCAACTGGCTCACAGGTAGTACCCAAGAGGGCAAAATAAGTGAGGCCACCTCCATCAAGAGGCCAGCCACTAACATTAGTCCCCCAGAGCTCAATACTGGGCCTGTTCCTTTTTGGCATCTATTTTCTCTGAAATGGGAACCAGTGCTGTAGGTTTATGGCTGACCTAAGTTTGCAGATGATTACAAGCTGGGGGTTATCATAAACTCCCTGGTGGACACTAGCATTCTTCAAGAAGGTCTGTCCCTGACTAACAGAGTGCCAAAGCCATGGTCTTAAACTCTATGCCGAGAAATGTATAATTGTACCCTATGGGAAGTCAGCCATCCTGGCTAATTACCATGCTATATATATATATATATATATATATATATATACCCCTAAGAGTTGACCCAGTGGTCGGGGATCTGGTAAACACACAGACAGTAGCCTTACCTTTAACCACAATGTGGCCACAGTGGTGAGGAATTCCTTTCATGCTGCACAACCTATAAGTAAGGGCATGGCATCTAGGTCCAAATAGGTCATTATCCCACTGTACTCTGTCCTTATCAAACCAATCCTAGAATACAATGCTCCTTTTGGTATGTACCTGACCAGGCATATGCAGCAACTAGATTGACCTCAGAGGTTCTTTTCAAAAAGAATACAAGGCATAACAAACCTGCCTTATGCAGAGCAACTTGAAGCTCTTTCCCTGTACTTAGTCTCCTATAGATTGCTGAGGGGTGATCTATGACTTTCTTACAAACCATCTGTAAACCTCACATTTATGAATCTCCTACGTATTCATAAGTCAAAGAGTACCAGAAATACAAGGTTTAGGGTCCTGAATTTTGTCTGTGACATAAACAGAACATGATGGAGACTCTGATATGTCCTAGAGACTGCCCATCCTATGGAACAGGCTTCCCATCCATGTGAAGCTGAGTTTGTCTATTACCCAGTTTAAGTCCAGCCTAGACCAGTGGATGGGGAATAGGAAATTTACACTGGGCTTGGCACCCATGTCCCTTAAGATCAGAGGTAGCTTATAAATGCCTGTCCCTCAATGTCCTGTTTAGATACAGGCTATCATTATTCTTTCAAGAAAACTTGGGTGGGCTTAGAAAGGCGTCCTAGGTTGTTAGCCTAGTAACAATGTATGAATTAGCTCAGTATTGTCCATTTTGCCCATTTCAAAAGCCATGCTAATTATAATTCTTATTTACATTCTCCAACATGGACATAACTGGGAAGAGACAGTAGTGGCAGTCAGACTTTTCCCTGAGTACTACATTTGTGAATTTATGACAATCACTTCCTCCAAACATAAGGAAGAGGGATCTGTTGAGGGTAACACTGACTGGGACGAAGGACATCTGCAGTGGAGGGCCTTGGCCTTAGATGTTGAGGGGCAGTTTCTAACAGCAGTAGGGAATGCAGTCTAAAGCCAAAATGAGGGCAGAATTATTGTGTTTGTGTGTGTGTGTGTATGTAGTATTGGAATGTTCTCTGGCCATAGTCAGTGAGTTGGTGGAATGACTTGTTTGGACTTTAATCAGTTGCTACTTAACTAGTTGTAGCAGTGTAGAATATTTCTTCCTGGCATGAGTGGCACCTTTCTGAATATCTTGGTAACTAGTAATGTACAGTGATTATATACAATTATAGGTCTCCCTTTTAAGATTACACTGTTGGCTTAAGATACCATTTGCATGTTGTGTGTGTGTGTGTGTGTGTGTGTGTGTGTGTGTGTGTGTGTGTGTGTGTGTGTGTGTGCGTGTGTGTGTGAGTTCTTTCTAAATGGGACTGGGTCCCACCTAAATTTGTCCTTTCACAGCAAATAAAAGCAAAGTTGGGGGTTCTTGCCAAGTACAATGTAAAACTAACAATCTATGATTTTCATAAAGTCACATTTTGTTGCATAAACAAAATTGTACTTTCATTTGGTGACAAGCAGCATAACAAACTGATAAATATAACTATTAGAAAGCAAATGGCTACATACTGGAATTTCTATATGCAGATAGTTTTGAGGCCCAGGTTAATAAATTTGCTAAACAACTAAGACTTCAGAAAAGGATTATTTTGCACGTTTGCATGTTTTTGTATAAAATTTTCTATGAAAACAGTGTTGCTCTTAAAGGACTTCTATTGTGGTGTGTGTGTGTGTGTGTGTGTGTGTGTGTGTGTGTGTGTGTGTGTGTGTGTGTGTGTGTGTGTGTGTGTGTGCATTTGTGTATATATTACACACACACACACACACACACATATCAGTTTTGAATCTTAAATCTGAAAGGCTTTATGACCTCTGCACAGGAATGTGAAATTAAAAAAATAGACTTTGCCATGCATTTCAGATGTGATACGTGAAATTATGTAAGAACAAGGGATACAAATTCATAAAAAGACATATTTCATTCAGCACCAACGTGTTGAGCACTGAGGAAGATACTATAATATAAGTGCCATAGAGGATGGAAACACTGCTAAATTATGCAATGTCAGTATCTCAACAGGCAGCATACTTCCTTTGGTACAGAAGGCTGTGGGCTCTATTCCCACTCCAGGTAGTTGGATTGATTTTCCAGTACTGACAGTTCAGTAGAACATTTTGGGAGGCACTGCACTCCTGAGTGCACTGTCCTCCTGACAAGGCCCGATCTGCTTGGGTTTGTGGTAGCTCAGGTGAATGTAAAAGATCCCATGGCCCTTATTGAAAAGAATATGGGAACTTCCTACTTCTCAGCCTCTTTGTGCAAGAAATCTGGAAAAATTTAAAATAATCGGAGGACAAAGACCCAAAAATAGTGACAGGTTTTTAATATTCCTCTTATAAACTTAGAAAGTTGCTAAAATAGTAGGATTTGTGTTAGCATGCATTTTCTGAAGGATATGATGTCTGGAACTCATGTCATTATTTAGTGACATCAATCCTCAAATTTTAAGAGGAACAGACCAAACATCTAGATAGTTGAGAGGTATGTGGTACTCGCACATTAAGTAAGTATTGTTTTAACTTTTTGAGATCATCCTAACACATTCCATTGATTAAACAAAAACTTTATTCCATGTCATTATCTCGCCTTACTTAATTTCCTTATTTGTTATCCCTCTCCACTCTTTATAAAGAAAATAAACATGAGGCTGTGGAAGAATTTATACTGTGTGTCATTTCTTAAATAACACTTCCTTTTTCCTTGCTTGCCTTATTTGAAAAACTTTAGCCATACATGTTTTCTTTTTGATCCACTACTTTCTTGCAAAAGCCCCCCAAATAGCCATAAATTACACTCTCTGTATTTATTGTTCCTAGGCCCTTAAAGTCTTTTTGTATCATTTTCCATAGGTTTTTAACCCCTGAACACTTGTATAAAAGTGCTCTAAAGTTTTCCTTTCATCACACTTAGCAAAACTTCTCTGCCCACTGCCTTCTACTTCATTTCCATTTTTACCAGTAGTTTTCTCCAATCTTATTTGCATTATTCTTATTAGAATTCCAAAAAGTACTTAACACACCATGGCTGAAATAATAAAATAACAACTTTAATAAAAATAATAAAATGTATATGATGAGCACTTTCATGGTATAAAATGCCACTTCTTCAGACTAGTAAAATTACAGAAGTGTAACACACCTGCTTTTAAAATCAGAAACAACCAATTAGCTACAAATAATCAAATGAAGAAAATCATTCTCATCCAATCAAAACACTCAAAAAGCCAGTCAAAATCCTTAACTATGTGCACAAATCACAGTTCAAACTGAGCCATAACAACCAATCAACCTAAAGCAGGAAGTGTTGCTTTCATTCATAGTAAGCTAATCAATCAAATAACTATCTATGAACACAAATCAAAATACAGATCTAAGCTGTAACAGCCAATCAAATACAAAATGAAGAAATGCTTTCATACATAAACTATAATCATGAAGCTAAACAAATGGCAAACTTAGTGTCTCAAACCATGATTCTTTAGTGCAGGTTTGACAGTTAAAGCTTCATTTAAACCACAAAAGCTTTCAGCTTTTAGACACATGATCCATTTAAGTTTAGCACACTCAATCCTATTGCTTATATCATCACTCCTCAAATTTAACTGAACAACCTCTAAAACTAAAAATCAACCCCATGTTCATTCACATGCCTTGCCAAATGGTTCTTGCTACAACTTTTATGTATATCATTAATGTGTTCTAAAATCCTGCATTTAAAAAGGAGATTTGTCTTCCCTACATAAAAACATTTGCAAGACTGGCACTTTTCATAGCAGACAACATTCATTGTCCTACTGTCAGCATCTTCTTCATTCTCTTTCGGCTTTTCCTGGTTAGGAGTCACCACAGAGGAACTCCGGTCCGCTAATGAATGGCAGTAGATTTTTACGGTGCTGAGTTGCCAGCCCGATGCCCGGCTTTCAAAGACGACACACCTATTCATGCATGTTTTTTTAATGCCACTTGACTGTGGGGAGGACATGCAGACTCCACACAGAAGGCGCTCCAGCCGAGAATCCAACGGGAGTACCTCTTGCTGTGAGGCGACAACGTTACCGCTGCACAGCATAAACATTCAAAATAGCCTTATAATTGGTTGGTATAGGTAGAAAAGAACTGTCAAGCCTAATGTGGCTGCATGCACTGCACAGTCTACAAGGAAATGTGCCTTCATGAACAGACTGGGCTAATTCAGAGTCAGAATGCCTATAGCATAATTGTCTTTTTAGCAAAACATTGTTGTGAAAAGAAAATTTAGGCACAGGTCCCAAATGTTCTTTCAGTGTCATATCGGTCATTAAGATGGACCAGTTCTTCTTTATTATGTCACAGACTGTCCCTATATTGCTAGAATACATTAACACTATTTTAGGGCCAGGAGCAGCATGTTTATTCTGCATATTATTAATACAGTGATCACCAAAAAAAGGGGTAGCAACGGTTTCTGTCGTAGAGTGAACCTTCTCCATGATTTTGTATACTTCTTTACTGGAGTAGCCACGAGGAACAAACTCAGCTGCAGCCATTCTCAACATTTCAGTTCCATGGTTGTCGTCATTGTGTATCCTAGATATTCTAAGTAGCTGCCCCTTGACCACATTCTTAGTTACATGTCAGGGATGGATATTGGTTCTATGTAGGATATTATTCTTCCTACAAGGTTTCATATACATTTTTTTGTGGAAACATTAATTAAAGCATCTCTGTTGATTGTAACATCCAGGAAATCAATAGAGTCTTCTGAAAACATTAAAAGAGTCCCCTGAAAAATTAAGTGTAAAACATAAAAAAGTAGTAGGATTTATTTATTTTATTTATTTATTTTACATTTGTTTACTGGGAAGATGTCCGACAGGCCAGGGCTGCCTGTTTTCAGTGGAGGCCTGGGGAGAAAATCTCCATACAGTAATAACATTCAATTAAAAAAAAAAAAAAAAAAAAAACAGTAATAAATACAGAATAAAATACAGTGATAAAATAGTAAGTAGAGGTAGCATATACACTAGTACATAGATTAATGAACAGAGTAATGCAGACAATATGAGATTACAACAACTGCATCACTTGTACAACATTTTGTAGTATTACATGGATTTATACACATAGGTTTACATAGTTAAGATTATGCGTTTAGTAAAAATAGTATCAAATAGTTTATACTTGTGGTAAATAATCAAGTCTCTGTGTTCAGTAGTAAATATATTTGACAGTTGCATCAGAAGGCACACAGTGTTGCACAGTAAACTGTAAGAGTATGCGGCGCTAGTAATGCTAATGTGCATTTTGTCTGCTTTTAGTTTCTAGAAGTACTGAAAGAAATAGTTTAGATGAGAGAGAGAGGAGGTGTGTGTAAGAGGGTTGGCAGATTTTACCCAGGACTAGTACAGGAGCAAGTCCATGAGTTGGACAAATGTAACTTAAGAAGGTTGTTTAAAGTCATGTGTGTTTTCTAGTGACAGGATTTCTAGAGGAACTGTATTCCATATTTTTGTGACAGTAGTAGCATAGAGGGAGTCCCCAGAGTTATATTTGCTTTTAGTGATGTCAGCTAGTGATTTGTTGGTACTTCTTAGTGGACAGTTGCTGGTGTAGTAGTCCCTGTAGGGCTGGATTTTTTTAGGGTGATGGAGGATTTGGTGGACTATAGTAAGTTGGTGAAAAATTAGTAAATTTGGTAATTCTAGTGAGAATTTTTTAAGGGACTAGCAATGATGGGATCTGAGTCAGTGGCGAATTTTGCTATTTTGTTATAGCAGTTTATTTAGGTCACTTTTTTGTTTAGATTGGTTAGTACTAGGGAGGCGTAGAGTACTGTGGAGAGTAGGAGGGTTCTTGCAATTGTGACTTTACTTTCAGAGGTTAGGCAATTTTTGCATCTATAGAGGGTACCTAGCTTTTTGTGAATCTTTGTGATGGTTTGAGCTACATGTTTGACAAACTTTGTATTGTGATCTGTGATTTCTCCTAGTAGTTTAGTTTGGGCAATGGGTGTGACAGGAGTATTACTGGACAATGTTATTCCAAATGATGGAATTGGATCAGTATCCTTGGAGGGATAGAATAACATTAGCTGGGTTTTTTAGGGTTAAGTATTAGTTGTGAGTCAGCCATTTTTCTATTGCTGAAAAGTTTTCTTGGGTGATTTGTTGTAATTGTTAGAGTGATGAGGCAAAGCATATTAGGGTAGCATCATTGGCATATTGGACCGTGTTGGCATTGGAGGGTAACCTTGTGTAGGTTGTTGGTGAATATGGGGAAGAGAAGGGGTCCAAGGATGGATCTCTGTCTAACACCTAAATTTGCAGGGAGAAGGGGGGATAGGGTGTTTTACCATTTTACTGCTTATTGACAGTTTGAGAGATAATCTTTGAAGCATGATAGTGTGGAGATGTGACGTTTGAGTTCTGAGAGTGTGGTTAGTAGTTTGGAATGGGAAACCATGTCAAAGGCTTTGGAGGGGTCTAAGAATATGGAAGAAACAAGATTACCTTTGTTTCATTGTTAATTTATGGTATTGGAGAAACTGATAAGGGCAGTAGTGGTACGATTATTTGGGTGGAATCCATGTTTTTTTCAGCCAGATTATTAGTTAGTAGGTAGTTTAGTATTTGGGAGTGAACACATTTTTCAAGGATTTTTGAAAGGGGGATAGTATGGCAACTAAATGGTAGTTAGTTAAGTTAGTAGAATTGCCGCCTTTGTGTATTGGCATTATGTGAGAGATTTTCCAGAGGGATGGTATATGTTGTTCAGCTATATAAGTATGGATACGGGATAAGAGATTACTTTGGCAGAAATCTTGAGGAATTCACCTGGGAGTCTATCAGCCACAAGTTTAGTGGGCTTTAGTTTTGTCAAATATTTATGTATTGTATTGGTTGGGACTGGTTGTAGGGAGTAACTATTTTGGTCAAAGATTGGTGTTTGGGGGTTTGTTCGAGTTGTAGGAGAGCTGTTATTAATCAGATTTTGATGGCGTTGGTAAAGTATTCATTAAATTGTGTTGTAGTCTTGCTAGAGCAGGGGTCAATATTAGGGGGAGGGGTATTTTTCCCTGGCTGTAGTGTTTCTTATGTTGATATTAAGTATTGGAAGGTCTGTTGTATTCTTCTGGGAGCTTACTACAGATGTGGGTTGGAATGGGAGGGTTATGGGATTGATTGTTGGACCAGGATTTGGGTGAATTGATTAGCAGCTGAAATGCAGTATGGAGAATGGCTTTGAAGTATTTAGTCATGCATAGGTGAAATTGTAGGGGTAAGTGTTTTTTGTTTCTATACTGGGAGAGGTTGAGTGGGGCTAACTTTATGTAAGGTTTGATGGTTCTTGGAGCGACAAGTAACAGTGTTGTTCCCTGTTTTGGGAGGGTTAAGTTGGTGGGTGATCAAGTTATTAAGTTGTAGATGGTATTAGTATGGTATGAGGTGATGGCAGTAATAGAGTACTATGATTATCAATATGTGTAATGTTATTGTACTTTGCATTATTCAATTGTAGCCCTATTGTAGGGGGTTGGTGGGATATATTTAGTTATAATGTATTTTTATCTTAATAAGTATATGGTTGTAGATTTGGTGGAGTTTGTTGTACTCTTTTGTAAGTTGTCCTTTAGTTTGGATTTAGGTGGAATGTGAGCAGTGGAATAGGTAGTTGTAGTGATAAATGTATACTTTGGGGTTGTAGGGGTTGTACTTGTTATTATAGGTGGAGAAAGTGATGTTGTGATTGGAGGTTACGGAGGTATGAATGGATTGGATGGGAGTAGGGAGAGAAGCTTCCCTAGGTATAAAGGTAATGAAAAGGGGGTGGGAATGGGGGTAGGGTAGAGGAGTGGAGTGATCCCGAGTGCAATGAGGGTGAACTGAGCAGGCTAGACTTAGTTTGTGGTAACAAGTGTTTGTAGTAAGCTCTATGTTCTGTACTTTTAACAAAGCAGTTGGCTTTGATAGGGGATAGAACTGTGACTTAATAATGGAGAAAGAGAAAGTGGTGGTATGACAAAACAGGAAGAGTATGAAATGAAGGGTAGGAGAAAATATTAAAACACAGAGCAGCTAAGAATATCTTATTGTGCAAAATGATAAATCTAAAAGGATGTAGTGGAAAAGGAATGTGTTAGAAAAGGAATGTGTTAGAATAAAAGAAATAAAAACAGGGGGTGGTAGTGTGGACCCAGTGATGAGCAGCTGTAGACTGTGCACATAGAAAAACAATGTACATTAATAAGTTTTACAGCCTTGCAACAGGTACGCTGTCAGAAGGGTTGGAGGTTCTTTGAAAGCCAGCCAGATGGAGCAAATGCAGAGCAGGGGTGGGCTTATGACATTAATGATTTTGCAACCTTGCAACAGATGCACTGCCAAGTAGTGTTTGTGGTTCTTTGAAATCTAGACAGGTGCAGCAAACACAAAGCAGGAGTGGGCTTAGGACTTTTCAATAACTATATTGGAGCGTAAGGCACAGTTGCACACACACACATCACCAGAGCTCTGCAGGTTAGGGCTAGGAATGAAAGAAGCAGTAGAATGCAGATAGTTCATAAAGTGCATAAGACTCTCAGAATTGCCCTTCCATACAAGAAAGACATCATGTACAGATTGTCTGTAATAACTTATATTATGAATGTATGGATTATTGGCATAACTAAAGTCATGTTCCCAGCGTACTAAAACTAAATTGGCATAAGAATTGGCACATGCAGTGCCCATTGCCATGCCAACACATTGTAATTAAGTCTTGCTCAAACACAGGCATTGTTCTACAACAAAATCAACTTCAGTGTCCTTCAAATCAGCAATACTTTATTCAAAGACAAATTGCTGTATATAGAAAGAAAAGGTCTAACATTCTCAGTGCCTCAATCATTAGGTATCACTGTAAAGAGTGAGGCAATGTCCAAGGTTGCAAACAATAAGCCATTGTTCACCAAGCATAGAGATCTGAAAGGAAGTTCTTAGTATCCTTACGTACACTGGAAATGTTCAATATTGGTCTGATAATTTTCTCAACAAAAATAGAGAAGGGTTCAGTAGACCATCTGTGACTGCAAAAATGGGATGCACTGGTGGATCTGTATTTTGATTTGTGTTCATAATTGGTTATTTGATTGGTTAGCTTACTATGAATGAAAGCAACACTTCCTGCTTTAGGTTGGCTGTTATGACTCAATTTGAACTGTGATTTTACATATAGCTAATGATTTTGATTGGTTATGTGGTGCAGATCTTTAGTTTGATTTTTGCACTTTTTGAGTGAATTGATTGGATGAGAATTATTTTCCTCATTTGATTATCTGTAGCTGATTGGTTGTTTCTGATTTTAAAAGTAGGTATGTTATACTGTAATTTTACTGGTCTGAAGAAGTGGTGTTTTTATACTGCAAAAGCATTTACCATATACATTTTATTATATTTATTAAAGTTGTTATTTCATTATTTCATCCATGGTGTGTCAATTATGTTTTGGAATTCTTACATATTTTTCTTGCGCTTTGGCTTGACCTTTACCTGGATATCAATTTTTAGTTTTGATTATTCTCATTAGTATTTCATAATTGGTATTCTTCAAAGCCATAGCTCTCCATTTATTTAATAAATCCTTACTTCTCTGTTTCCATACTAACATAATGGCTTCTTTTCAAAGACCTGCATTGACTAACATTTTTCATTCCTTTTATTGAATAATTCAACTAACATTGTATTGATCTTGAGAAATAGTAGAACAGCATTTTCATTTAAATTTTTTATTACTTTTAATTCTGCAACAGTTATTTCCTGCTTTAAAGTTTCATTTTCTTTCTCTGTCAAACTTTCTGCTTTCTACTTCCTCTACTTAGATATCTATTTTCAATAAATGTATTACTTAAATATTTAATCACTTATTTTTCTATATCTTTCTGATTTACAATTGTTTGTCTATCGTCCGACTTAATGCTATTATCTATAATCATATTTTTTTAACTTTTCCTAAAAATAGCATAATTTCTTCTTTCTTCCCTTGTGTGAGCAATACCTTCTTTCTTAACATGTTTGTTATTCTTTTCTTATTTTCCATGTACAATTCTCTTTCGCTTCTCACATACAATTCACTAATTCATGCATTTTCTGTAATTTCATATTAAATCTTCCTATATCTTTTCCTCATATAAATAACCTTTTTCTATTTTCACATATGCTCTTTGTCTTTCATTTTATAGTTTAACTACTAGATGGTCCAATTATCTTACAAAAAACTTCATTTTATGTTTTTCCCATATTATTTTTGTTTCTTCCTCAAACAACTTGTTAATATGTACACCAGTCAACTTTTTCTAATCATTTTCCTGGTTTAATTAAATCTTCCTTCATCCCTACTACTGGCCATAGTCCCTCTTGATCTGAAAATTCTGCCCTAATTTTTCTTTAATTTCATTTTGTTCCTGTACATGACAAAAACAATTTCTGTCTTTGCATTAGTTCTGATAAATATGAAGTATTTTTTACCTAGTTTCCATTTGCCCTACCATTATTACTACTTTTTTATTTTCCCTTATCTCACATTACAATTTAAAATCTCCCCACATCACAATATCCATATTTATTATAATATATGCTTTCAACATTTCAAACAGCTCTTGTCTTTGTTTCACATTTGTATATGCGTATACCATTACAATTTTTATTGGTTTACCTCTTATTCTTGTGTTCCCTAAAGACCCTCTTCTCACCCTAACTATAATATGATTTAATGTTATAATGTCTTCATTTTTTTACCAACTAGGCCAATTCCATTTCTGTTCCTACATTCCATAAAATCTTTCTTACCCCATAAATATTCTATTCCTATATTCCATAAAATCTTTCTACTCCATAAATATTCTAGTTGTTCCCCTTTTCTTTTTAAATATTTCTCACATCATTCAGATGTCTGCATTTCTGTTTTTACACTATTGATACACAAGAAATATTTTATCATAATTTACTAAATTGTTTACATTTACTATTATTCTCAAACTACCCATTATATTTTTATTTCCTTCCTTTCTTCTTTTAATGTTTTTATCATACATTTCATTTCCTTATCTTTAACTAACTTTACCCTATGCAATTTCTTCCTTTAACTGTCTTCTCTCATCAATTTCTTCATCTAGTTTATTCTTTTTGCCTTTCTTGTTAACCAAAAATTTTACTTGGATTTCTTGTGTTCCCTGTTTCCCACATTTTCTTCTCCCCCCCTTCTTCATCCATGTTACATAATGCATATTTTCATTTATATTTTCTTTTTACATCCTCTTTGCAGTCCATCCAAACATGTCCTTTATTACATTTATAAGAAAGTGCAACACAATTTTTGTTGCAGTATGACCCCACTTCCTGCATTGCATATATCATCATTTTTCACACTACACAATTTAACATTCTTCAGTCCATCAGAAAAAAGCATGGTTTTGGTTGTCCCCAGTACAGGAGGACTCCTGTAGTTCATTTGATATTTATTATACGTGGTATGTATTTTTAATTTTTCATTCTCAGTTTTCAGACTTACTGCACATTTCCACCATCCAGTCCACAAGCCCCTTTTATGTATATTTTTTTCATATCTTTTTTTCTCCAGTCTGTGGCAGTACCTCTTGGTAATTTCAAGGAAAAACATTTTCTTTAATTTTACAGCTTTCAAGAATTTTCTCAACCCTTTCCCAGTCTCAAAAATAATGTCACCAAAAGTATCCCCAACACAATCAAGGCCTTTACTTTTGCAATCTTTAGTTCATAAGGGTTTAGTGAAATTGTCCATTAGTTCATATCTGTATAATTTGTTTTCATTTTTTGCCTGTATTCTTGCCGTGTATCTTCTTTTCTTGTTCTCTTCTTTACTGCCGCTCCTTGTTATAGTACTCGCGTACATCTTTCCCTTCTCCTTTCACCATTACCCCTTCTGTTTGTGATTGTAGTACACTTTTCCTTTTCATTCTTCTTCTGCGTTTTATCCATAATGTCAGTCCACAACATTACATATTTTTTCCTCTTCAAACATATGCTGTAGTACTCCATCCTGCACCCCCTTTGACTGGAGGGTTGTAAATTGTATCACTTCTTCCTTATTTCTTGTTTCTGACTCTTCTCCACTCATTGTAACCTTAAAAGGTTTACACTGAAAAATCTCCTCTGAATCATTCACTATGCATTCCTGTCCTTCCACTGGTGTACTGCTTTCTGTCACATTGTCAATTGCATATCTCCTCCCACCTGCCACTGCTCCAGGAACAGGAGGCATGAGCTTTTCTCACATGGGAGAAGATCCCTGGTGCTGAGACCAAATTTCCACTAGTCAATATGAATGCCACCTCTGGTCTGCCCTGAAACAAGGCCATTGGTCTAGTGGGAATAACCTGGTAAACAAAGTAAATTAAATAAATAAATAAATGTTAACATGTGGGACCCTTCTTTTGGAAGAGAGATATTTTGTGGAAAAAAGAAATGTGCCAGTTGACACAACACCCAGACCCTTTGTAGAACATGAGAAAAAAGGGGGTTGATGATGATGACATCATGCCAATTACTCTGTAACCATCAACATACTGTTTAGGTCCACCATCAATGTTTTGTTTTATAACCACATCCCTGTGACTTCTGCATTAACTCTCCTCAAGTTCCTCATAAACCCATTCCATTGAAAATAGCCTTCTGTAGTTTGCATAAAAAATAGCCTTCTGTAGTTTGCATAGACATATTCTGCTTGGAAAGCACAAGAACCAAGTAGCTATGCAAATTGATCACAGTTGTATTTTAACAGACCGTGTCAGAATGCCCCAAAGCTTGGTCATTGTCCATTTTTCTGGTATCACTGCCCACTTCAAAACATACCATCACATTATAGCCACACGGTAAGTAGTACTTAGGGAAACATAACCTGATGATTTGATCAGGACACAATGCCCTTGTTCATTATATCCATATGAGGGGCACTAGGCTACAATCAAGGGGTCTGCCTTTCCTTATTTGATAACCACATTCCAGTCAGTACTGAACTCACCAGAGTAATGTTTGCAATGGAAATATGTTATCTCAAAAAAACTGATGATTAGAGACAAAGACAAGTTTGGATGCATGCAACTAAGAATAAGGGCTTTTCTGCAGCACTCACTTCAGGAGGGTAAAGGAAATAATATTTTCCTGTTATATCTAGGATTTGCATAGCATGTATTCTAGCATGAAGCCTTCTAAAAATGCAAACGTAACCCCCCCCCACCTATTAGTAAGCAGATTGCTCCTGACAACTGCTTGTTGAAGAGTACTGATCTCTGTGTTGAATATGTGGTACTTCAGCCAAGTCTCAGTAAGGTGGCTAGAACATCTGGTTATTAGTAAGCAGATTGATCCTGACAACTGCTTATTGAAGAGTACTGATCTATGTGTTTGTTGAATATGTGGTACTTCAGCCAAGTCTCAGTATAGTGGCTAGAACATCTGGTTATTAGTAAGCAGGTTTGTATGTCGAAACTGTATTTTTTTGTGTGTTCATCTCGCTTCTTTCACTGAGATGAATAATTTTCAGACCATTGTTATCTGTCCAAGGTAGAGAGAAAGAAGGACAGCTGGGGGAGGGGTAAAGGTGGGTAGAATCTCTCCTGATCACGGTAGGAGGCACTGGAGTTCAAGCAGACTCAAAAAAGGCTAGTGGGTAAGCTCTGAGGGTGGAATTAACAGATGTCAAATTTTTATTTGCATGGAGTACTTTATATAATATTGCTGTCCTAAATATCCTGCATTATTAGTGGCAATGATGTGTAGTGTTTGACCTTCTTGCTGTTTGGCTTGGTGAACAGAAGCAATGTCAGGACAGGCTAGTGGAGAGACTGACAAGCCTAAGTAAAGTATGCATATATTTAGTTGCCTGGAGTACCAGAAGTACTCATTTATGCCAGATAGCATTTACATGTGGCAGTAATGGGAAGCATTTTGTTTCCCAGGGACTGGCTTAGTTCAGCTCTTGTAGGAATTCTTGAGGTATAGATACAGATTAATGTACCATAGAAATGTACTAAAATCAGTAAGCACACTGGGTACAAGAAAGACTATCATTATTGTTAAAACTTCACCAATAAATAAGTCAGTTGAAGGGGAATGGAGTAGTCTGAGCCTGGCTGTCTGCTATCTCAAGTGGACAGAGATGAGTACTCTACTGTAGGAATGCTCCCTAACAGACCCCAGAAGGCTACCCCAAGTAGTTTGTTGTGAATGGTCTGCTTAATAATGGCATGCACACAAACTGCAAATCTAATGCTGTGGAGATGTGCACAGTAAGATAGGCACTGCATGCATTTAATGTACAGTATGCAAAGACCAGGTTAGAAACTAGGGCATTGTTACAGTATTAAAAAGAGAAAATGTGTAATTCTTACATAAGGTGGCCTACCAACACCCTTCCATCATCCTCATTACCTTATAACATACTGGGTAATATAGGGGAAAATAAATAGAAAGGGATGGGGGTTAAGGTTAGCAAGCACCAAAAGTAAATAATACTAGTAAGCTTGGGAGGGGGGATACTTCTTTCGGATGATAAACTGTCTGTCCACCATAGAAAGGTCAACATGCAGGAAAGGTCACTCAAAAACAAAGCTCTGAGGTGGTGTCAGCATGGAAAGTAATGGAGGAAACAGGAACACTTGTATGAGTAGGTGTATAAGTAGTGGGGCACCATCTAGGGAAATGAGAAGCAGGGGTTATTCAGGTAAGGGGTTGGAAGGTATAACCAACAGCAATAGTTTGAAGGTGGATAGGTTATGCTGCATATTTAATACTGAATGGAGGAAAGATGATTAGAAAAGACAAAGAAGACAGCTTTGTACACAATATGGAGTGGTGGCTATGATCACCAGTTTAGTTGGAGTAATTTGTGAAGCAAACTTTGTACACAATATGGAGTGGCTATGATCACCAGTTTAGTTGGAGTAATTTGTGCAGCAAGCCTAAGGGTAAGAGCAGTATTAGAGAGGTTAAAACTTTGTCTACTAGTTTATAGGTAGGAGAGATTGTGCTTGGTCCAAAAATAGTTAGTGAAATAAAAGGACTTTGGTGCTCCTCATCAAATCCATATGCAGTTATTAAAAAGCATGTTGTATATATTAGGCTTCATAGCATAAGCCTCTAAAATATAACAGAGGGTTAAAAAGATGAGTGCATTTTTATTTTTCCAAATAGGTTTTTAGATAGTAGACTGAAATAGCTGGTGATAACATATCTTAATAGGCTTATTTAACAACTTACTGATGTGTGTACCCCTTAATAATAAAACTTTTTTATGAAGATAAGTAGTACTTAGGGAAACATAACCTGATGATTTAATCAGGACACAGTGCCCTTGTTCATTATATCCATATGAGGGGCACTATGCTACAATTAAGGGGTCTGCCTTTCCTTATTTGATAACCACATTCCAGTCAATACTGAACTCACCAGAGTAATGTTTGCAATGGAAATATGTTATTATCTCAAAAAACTGATGATCAGAGACAAAGACAAGTTTGGATGCATGCAACTAAGAACAAGGGCTTTTCTGCAGCACTCACTTCAGGAGGGTAAAGGAAATAATATTTTCCTGTTATATCTAGGATTTGCATAGCATGTATTCTAGCATGAAGCCTTCTAAAAATGTAAAAGTAACCCCCCCCCCCATCTATTAGTAAGCAGATTGCTCCTGACAACTGCTTGTTGAAGAGTACTGATCTCTGTGTTGAATATGGAGTACTTCTACTTTAGAGGGGCAAGGCAAAGTACAAGGGCCAAAATCATAGCGCTATGCCTACAGCAGAGGATTAGAAGAATACCTGTTACTGATGATAAAACATGTATGGAAATGAGCTTCAAAGCACTGCAGACTTTATTAAAAAGGCACTTCTAAACAAACTGTGTAAACAAATGGAGAAACATAGACTTCCACATCATCTCTTATTACTGTAATTACACACTGCTTTAAATACCGATGCACCTGTATTATATAGAGAAAAGAGTAATGATTACACAATTTAAAGGATGAGATCCAATTTTTTGCAACTGCTCTTTGAACTCTGCTTAGTTACAGCAGGCTAGCAGAAGTCAAACAGTGGACAAAATTCAGTTGTTGCAAGTTGTGATGTTGGGTCCTTCTGGATCATTAACTGGAAAGACTTCATCTTGTCTGTGATGCATGTGTTGTGAACAGTGTATTGTGGTGCATACAGGGCCAGATTATGAATAGACTTGATTTGTAGCCAGTGACAGAAGAGTCTACAGAATACAAAGTACAGTTTAATGACCACATCATTGCCAAGGTTTCCTGGGGAGAGTACTTCATACTAGTATTGCACAGAGCTTTAAATCAAGCTTATAGATGACCATCATTACAAGAAGTTACTGTCTTTGACATTTAGTCACATCCGGTCAGCAGCAAGCTGCTTAGATATCAGGATGTAGATACTAAAATTTTTACATGATTAAAAGATGTTTAGGAAATTCTACTTCATCGCCGATAGAATTTTGCAGGTTGTATTGTTAAGTATCACTCACCATAATCCCAAAGTTCCATTTTAACAACCGACTAAGGCAGATTAAAAAATAGGTCTTCCTTGTTAAATCAGAGTAGGAGAGAAATGGAACTCTTGCCCTCTTCCCTTTCTAGATAAATTCCTACAACTCTTTATTAGTTATTGACCACTACTTCTTCTCTGGTTAATAAAAATATGCCTGTGTATTACACTAAAGGGACTAAAACATTTTCACTGTTTGTATCATACTAACCATATCCATAAATGAGAGCTTCCAGTTTCTCAATTTTTGTACATCTTTGTTTAGTCTCTTCCCACGTATCCTTAGCTGGCATAACAGAATTCTTTTTAACCCCTACTCCTAAATACTTCATCTTATTGTGTCCCCATAAATGTGGGTATTGCTGAACCAACTCACATGTTTGCAGGCAAAACAAAGGTTATAGCTGTAAATTATCTTCATTAATTTCATATTAATGTCATATCCCCAAAAGACTAGAAGCTGTCCCAAAATGTTCCACAACACTGAAATGTCCTATTCTGGATTTATCGGGTACAAAATAATATTGTCTGCAAATAAAGCCAACTTTTCTTGATTACCATACCAATTATATTGTTGAATTAATTTCAAAATCCCCTATTTTTTTTGCAACTGGCTCTCAATATAAAGCAAGTAATAGAGTGGAAAAAGGGCACCCCTGCCTGTTTTTTCTGCTCAGATATACCTCATCAGGGAGGATCCTTCCCACTTTAAATCTTGCCTCCAATCTTTCATATATATATCCTCTTAATTAACCTTCTAAATGTATAAGGGAACGCAATTGCTTCCATTGTCCTATTAAATCCCAAGATAATCTGTCGAATGCTTTCTCTGCAGCAAGACCCACCAACAACAGCAGTATTTTTTTATATTCTGCTTCTGTCTGGATTATCATTGTTCTGTTAATGTTGTCAACTGTTTGCCTCCACTCCATAAAACCAAACTGATTCATACCCATCAATTTATTGACACATTTACCATTCTTTTAGCTAGTATAGACATAAACACTTTTTCATCATGATTTACAATTGAAATGGGTCTATATGAGGCAGGGTCCGATGGGCCTTTAACATCTTTAGGTATTACAACCACCACAGCTTTCTTCCAAGATCTTGGTGCTTTCCCTGCATTTAATATGCTGTTAAACAAAACCTTCCAGATCTTTTATCACTTTCTTCCCTCCTAACTTCCAAATTTCCACAGAAATACCATCTTTTCCTGGAGATTGATTATACAAATTCAAGCCCCTACCTATATGTAATATTCCCTGTTGAAAGCCGATTATTACAACATTTTCTTAAGCTCCATAATAGTAGTTTTTGGTAGAATATAAATACATGATAGCATAATCCTCCTCATGCCAATAGCCCCTTGCTACATCAAATCTACCATTATTATCTTTTTGTCCCTCTTCTATCACTATTCGAGCTCATTTAGCAATTTGTATAATTACTCCCTGTTTCCTTTGTCCCTAATATTCTTCTGAATATCCATCCTGAAATCCTTGCTCATTTCTCTCTAAATGTGTCTTCTGCAACATTGCTATTTGCACTTTTTAATTTAATTCAATACTCTTTCCTTTTTGCCTGTACCTGTATGGCTGTTAATGCTTCAACATAATATGGATAGTTGTATCTGATTGGTATCTGTTCTTTTCTTATCTCAGTGTCCCGCTCAAATGTGAAATATAGCTTGCATGCTTTCAGAAAAAAAATTACTTTTAGCCCTAAGAAAAAAGTGCACTTGCTATTTTTAAGTAAAAGTAAATTATACACTACACTGTTCTATTAAATGCATAACTTATTAAGGTTGCTAGGGAAGCTATTGTGTCATATCTTCCAATAATTTTGATCTTTATTTTTAGTGAACTGCTTGCCTTGTACCTTTAAATTTTGCATTTCCCTCAGTCATTATACTCGGAACTCTGATTGCTTACACCTGCAGACAGTGCATATCCATGGAAACATAATCAGCAATGAGAGAAAAAAAAGCAGCTAATAATTCTGCAGATACGTGAAGGAATCCTTGTCAGTTTCACTCAGTAGTGAACAGAATGTATAAATTCTTTCAGCTGCAGACTAAGAAACATAGCACTTCTCATGGCTTTCATAATTGTCTTATTTTTCAAGCCTACTTGCTTACAAAAACACTTGTTCATAGATTAAGCCAAGGGCATTAATTCAGAGATTTACCTTTGCAAAAATAACAGAGAACATCTTAACTCTACACGTAATGCAATCCGTGCACTTTTACACCATTTCTTCTCTTATTACATTGTAAAGCCTGTACATTTTACAACCAAGAAGTACTTGTTTAATATCACAAACATGTACAACAATCACTGAAAAAACTCCCCCATGCACCCCCACATTAAAGTACCCCTGACTACAGGGTCTATATTACTGTGTTGAAAGACGTGTTCGCTGAACACGTCTTAATCGACACAGTAATATCGACTTGTCTAAAACCCGAACAACAGAGTCAGCAATTTTTTCCCAGAGGAAAAAAATTGCTCAACCATCATCAGGGATTTGCCCTTTTCCCCACTGGAGTGCAATCTCAGAGTTGGTATAGGAGTGTGGGGCACAACCCCCCCCCCACATCAAGGGGTGTGGGAGGGGGTGAAGCCCCCCACGTTGTAGGGTTTTGAAAGTGTGTTTTTTTTTCTGTACAGCCAAGTAATTTTTTTCCCCTGGGAAAAAAAATTGCTGACTCAGCCATTTGGGTTTTAGACAAGTCGATATTACTGTGTCGATTTAAGACGTGTTTGTTGAACATGTCATAATAGGTCATAGGTCATAATTTGTCTATTATATTTAGAAGGGGTCCGAATCTTAAGAATTTATTGGAAAGAGTCAAAAGAGTACCAAAAGGACAATCTGGCACCTTTAGGTGTGGAAGATGCTCACAATGTAAATTCATTAATACCTCTGATTGTGTAACTATTAGAGATAAGAATTATAAAATTGTAGGTCATTTTTCATGTGATTCCCAAGGAGTTGTTTATTGTGCTAATTGTACTCATTGTGAGGCATTTTATATCGGAAAGACCGAGCGTAAACTCAAACAGAGAGTTTATGAACATCACTATAATATTGTAAAGGCCAATAACAACAATGCCCTAGCAAGACATGTTTTGAGGTTTCCAGAGCATAAATTTAAGTTTGTGGTGTTACAACAGATTGAGCATAGTGCCAGGGGTGGCCCATGGGTTTTGAGACTTGAGGAAGTAGAACTAGAGTGGCAGATAAGAACCTTAGCATATATATTTCCTGGGCTTAACGAACAAATATCCATTAAATGCCTTCTCAAAATGAAAGCTTTAAATAGATGAATTTATAGTAAAAAAGATTTATTAATTTATTAATAGTTTAATATTTATGAATATATTTTAGTTAGGAATAAACTATTTTTAGGGACAATCTCAACATTACATGCATGGTATTGGGATATTATTCATTTATTCATTTATCTATTCATTTTTATTAGGTTCTGGTTAGTAAGCTATATAAAAATATAAAAATGTTTTGTGGATATAAATAACTAAATGTAATATTTATTTATATTTATTTTTAAATAATATTCAACATTGTATAAAATGATTATTAAGGTACATGTTGAATTTATTGTGTATTCTATTTATTCAACATGCACAACTAAATTAAGGAAGTTGGTTGCCTTTTTAAATAATGACCCTTTTAAGTGTCAAGGTTTTTTAAGAAAAATCTTGTTTCAATAACTTGCATGGTCATTAATCAATCAGTTTAATAATTGGCTGTTTTTGCAAGTATATAAAATGAGTGGGGACTGTGTTTGACTTGTTTGAATTTGGTCTGAAGAAGCTGGCATATTGTAGCCGGTGAAAGCGCTTACCATTCATCTGTAAATAGAGTTTCGTTTAAGAGCTGCAGTGCCTTTTTCGTGGATTTAATAACTTCTGGGAGATAACCTTACTCTCATGGATACCATTCCACCCTCACTTTGTTCTTAAGGCACTAGAGTCCACGATTCCAAGGTGAGTAAGTGAAAGTAGTTGTAAACAGTGTTGCTTCTCTAATCAGATCTAGAAGAAAATGCTGATAAAGAGCCTTCAGACAGTGTTGGAAAAGGTAAGGTGCATCAGCCTGGTATACTGAGATGTAACATGCACCTTAGTGACTTAAATACTCAAACACACACTTGAGTGACACTTCAGTAAACCAGAGTCTACTTAAAGATGATCCCACAAGCCTAACTGTCCAAAAAAAAAAAGAAACCGAAGGAACTGACAGCATCATTTTCTACATTCATTTTATTTATTTTATACATTTGTTGATTCATTTCACACAAGTGTCTCTTTTCAGGAGAAACCCATGAAAACTGCATGGTCAGATGAATTGCTGAGTCGTACAGAAAGCAAATGAAGGTGTAAGGAATCAAGCCTTGTACCCTTAGCTATAGGAAGCAGCAGATTAACTGCTCAAGACCTTGGTCCAGTGTGTTAACTGCCAGACCACTTACATCTCTGCAGGAGACAATGTCCTCTGTATCTCTAGTAGTTACTAATATACTGCTGTAGAATCATCAAAGTAATAATGACAATGGGAAAAGATGACGTTACTAATAAAACAAAACCACAACTACATATAACAATAATCTGAAAATACTGTAACTTGAAGAACATAAGTTTCTCATGATTTAAAAGTCTACATTAAGAATGCACTTTTCCATTGAAAAACATCTTGTTTTCTAAACAAAAGTAATTGCCAGATTATCACTTGAAGGGGAATAGTTTGTGAAAGTATCCTCATTCAGCCAGTTGTTCTCACATTTAACAATGACTAGCTCATACTGAAGCCTGTCAGGATTTAATCCTGCTATGTTTTTGTATGACATAGTTTATTTTTGCCAATGTTTTTATAACAAGGTGGTGGCTGTTTTAAGTACTCTAAGAATATAGTTTTGCAGATGTTCCATGATATAATGGACATAATTTAATGTTCCAGTCATTCTTGCTGACAAGACAGGAATATTGCAATGTGTTAAAATGTGGAGCAAAACTGATTAAAAGAGAAAATATTACAGAATGTCTGCTTTTACATTTTTTTTACCTCTGCACTGCGATACCAAATAGCAATGCAGAAAATGTTCACTCGGCTTTCAGAAATGTTGATGTACCCTGCTAATTTGAAAACTGCTTTCATGAACCAGAATTTATTCTGTTTGGATTCCTCAGAGTGCTTGCCTTTCACCTTCTTTGATTCTTAATAACAGTCTGTTATCATCTGTTTGACATTTTATTGCACTGACTGCCTCCCACGTGCTGTTGTAGAGTGAGTAGATAATTACTTTCTTCCCTTGTTTTTTTGTTTACATTTCTAATCTATTGTATACAGTGTGTTGTCCTATTCCCTGAAATTTGAAGATCAAGCCAACTCCTCCTGGAATTAACCCATACATTCAGTGACAAAGAACCCTTCGTGTTTTTATGTCTCCTACAATGCTATAGGAATGACTTAAAGCAATGTGATTGAAACTTTTAACTGCTAAGTTGGCATACAAAGAAGACTTACTTTAGCCTTGCTGTTTTCGTGGTTATGTATGACGAACTAAGTTTGTGTTTGCCCATTCTAGGTCTGATTTATGAACTGGTAGAAATCATAACAGTTGCCACATAGTAGGAGAGGAAGTACATACATGATTTGTAAAACAACAGACCACCGGCCACAAATTCAAATGCTTTCAACTTTCTGCCCTATACCCCGTTGTCCAGTCACTGCCATTTTGTTTTGACTGTAAATGCAACCATATTCTTGATTTTTATGGCTAGCTAAAATGCTTGGAACAAAAATGCAGTCACCAGAAAAAGAATAACTAACATTGCTTAAATGGAAGTAGTTTGTGTAATAAAGTAGGTTATGAAAGCAGTATGCCTGTGTTCTACAGTAGGTTGAAAAATGTCCTTTTCCTTGTAGGCTTAAAAGACAGTAATGGGCAGAAACTAAATACACCATCTAAGAACATCTGTTATAAAAACAGATAAAGAAATAGCCGCAATAACTTAAACCTTTTTAAAAAGTCATAATTTCTGACTTTTGTGTCCTGCCTAACTTCCCAGAGTCAGACGGTGTTTATATTTCTTGACTTGCAGCATTCTGATAATTAAGTGGTTATCAGATTCAGTTACCTTCATACTATCAAAGACTTAACAAGTTTATGGCTACAAGAAAGGGAAATAATGCAGTTTATGTAACTGCATAGAGAGAGAGTCTAGAGCCGCGGTGGTACAGTGGTAGCGTTGTTGACTCGCAGCAAGAGGTTCTCCTGTTCGATTCTCAGCTGGAGTGCCTTCTGTGTGGAGTCTGCATGTCCTCCCTGCGGTCGAGTGGCCTCCGAAAGACCTGCGTGAATGGGTGTGCCTTCGCTGAAGGTTGGGCGTCGGGCTGGCAACTTGGCACCATAAAAAAATCGACTGCCAATCATTAGCGGACCAGAGTTCCACTGTGGCGACCCCTAACTGAGAAAATCCAAAAAGACAAACAACATGTAACTGCAGAGAGTAAAAAAACTGAATTTTGAGCCTGAATAACTTTATGACCTTAATTGGTGTGATATAACAAAAAATACCTTGAACTTTAGAATGATTCTCAGTTGTACTAAAAGCAAATAAATGAAGACAAAACCATAGTATAATAACTTTCAGAATAATACTAAATACAACCCTAAAACACTTTGGACATCCATGAAAGAAATCTTACATACCAGTCAAAAATTTAACTCGGAACGCCTCTCGTGATAACTCACTAATGGAAACTGCAATACGGTTCAGCACTTTATTTTATAGATAGAAGGATCCTTTGTTAAGAGATGCTATACTAGGGATGGAAATGTACTCTGAGGTAAGGAATGGAAATGTACTCTGGGGTAAGGAAATGTTGCATTAAGGGCATAATTGTCCTTTAAGAATGCTGGAGTATTAGATTATATCCTGGTTTGATGTTATTGTATCAGACCCAGGATTCTCTTAAAAACATGTATGTCAAAGCAGTTAGTGTTGCTGCTTCATAGTGTTTGGTTCTCCATGTAAGGTCCTAGTCGAACACTTTGTGTGGAGTCCAGAGTTTGCCCATCTTCTCCATGCCTTATAGAGCTTTGCCAGATTTTTGGGTATATAATAGGCAAATGACAACCAGGGCCTTTATAAGCCTAGCCACGCAACCCAACCCAATTGCATCTTCTGGTAACTTGTGCATCTTAATACTTGTTAGGAGGGGTATGTTAGTTAGGAGGTTGGTAAAAAGTTATGTGGGGGTGTATGTTAATTAGGGAATGTTTACTGTCAACTTTGGCATATAAGAGACATGAGGGCCAGCAAGGGATAAAGTTATGATTACATATCCAATGTTACGTAGGGAATGTTTACTGTTGGCCTCTGTCTGTAAGAGACATGGGGACCAGCCTGGAAATGAATTTGCAGTTTCCCATCCATTGGTCAAGGTTACATTTGAATAGGGTTAGGGATGGATTGTGCTTCACGTGGATGTGGGGCCTATTCCAGACCACAAGAATCCTTTGAGTCACGTATCTGTCTCCACCAGCATGTTCTATTGTGTTGCAAGCAACGTTCAGATCCCTGTTTCTGGTGCTGCTTATTTTGTGGATGTGCTGGATCTAAGGATGCTTTATATGCCAGGCACAGATCACCTGCTGTGGCCTTCTCCTAAAGGTATATTCTATGTTAAATTGTAACCCTTGTGTGTGTGTTCATATGCATGTGTTCTGATGTAAACTGAAATCCTATCCTTTCCAGGATTAGTTTGTCTGCCCTGTGGTAACAGAGTGCTGGGGTAGGCTATAGCTTATTCGAACTCTAAATTGGATAAAGTGGTAAGTATAAAGAATGGATGGACTGATGTATGAATGAATGAACAACTGAATAAAACATGCCAGACCAGCAGAGAAATTTCAAGTGTTTTATACAGCTGTTCGATTACTAGATGTTCTACATCTCACATTGCTGCAGTCCTAACACTTGGGTAGTCCACTGTCCCTCGGTCGGCCCGAATATCAGAGTATAAGGCTGACGTCGGTCAAGGCGCATTTGACTGACATCAGAACGTCAGGGTACAAATGCGCATGACCGACGTCATATCCTCAGTCTTTTTTGCCGCATGGTCCGATGCAGAAGCAGTGTTGCAAGTGCCATTCGGCGTTCTGAAATTTTTCGAATTCGGAGTTTCAGACCGAAGTCAGAGTTGGTTAAGTACCCCGTTGGGGAATATTTTGTTTTTTCCTTGCCTCAGTGGTTTACCGGATGTCAGAAAAAGTGAATAACTGTATTTCTTGTGGGAAACAGATACCGCATAGGGATTACCATAATTTGTGTATACCTTGTTTGGGGCCTGAGCACGACGTTGTTGGGTGCCGCTTTTGTGCTAGGTTTAATAAACGCACTATAAAGCGGAGGTTGGATTGTGCCAGGTTGGTCTTTGGGAAGCGGTGCAATTACAAAATGCCGTCGGATGCTCCGACGCCGGCTTCCTCAAAGAAGCGCAAGGACAAGGCAGTTAAACCTAGGTTAGAGGAGTTGTCCGAACCGGACGCCGGTTCTTTAGAGGTGTCAGTGGAACCGGTGGTTCCGACGGAGGCCTCTCTGGAGTCCCAGGGAGAAACTTTGATTTTACAGGATGTGGCCTCCCAGGAGGCATGTCAGGCTGTAGGGGCTTCTCAGATAACTGTACTCCCCTCCCTTCCTAAGGGGTCTAGGCCCTCTTGTTCTGCTTCCAAGGCTTCTCCTAGAGGCAGGTCTAGTTTAGCTTCTGTGGGTG
The DNA here is from genome assembly GCF_019279795.1 of Protopterus annectens. Classification (NCBI taxonomy): domain Eukaryota; kingdom Metazoa; phylum Chordata; order Ceratodontiformes; family Protopteridae; genus Protopterus; species Protopterus annectens. The sequence continues at coordinate 735,559,804 of NC_056741.1, read as the reverse complement.
TCACTCCTAGTTCTTCAGGTGCTGTGCCCAAGAAGCACATGCTTAAAATGGCAGAAGATTTAATTACTTTAATTAGAGGCTCTGTGCCCCCTCCTGATAAGAGGCCTAGGATTGAACCAGTGTTGGGGGATTGGGAGCAGGTTTCGGATGTGTCTGAGTCTTCGGCTGAAGACTTGCAGGAGTATTCTCATTATTCTGATTCTGATGTGGATGACTCTACTCCTTCTGCTTCTCCTCCTGAGGATTTTTCTTTTTCAGAGACCCTTCACTCCATGAGAGAGCATTTTAAATGGGAAGGTCAGGACTTCTCTGATTCCAGGAAAAGGCTTAGGGAATTTTTGTTTTTACCCCAGCATAGGCCTTTGGCTATACCTCCTGTACTGAATGTGGTGGAAGATGTGTTTGCAGAGGCTTCTCTTAATCCTGATTCTTTGCCTCCTGCTCCTGTTAAACCTGATAGATATTACAGGGTGCCTGAAGCTCATAAGTATCTTTTTAAGAGTCCTAGGGCAGACCCAGAAACTGTTAGCCAGGGGCCTAAGGGTGTTAAGGCTTCTGTTGTCAAGAATCCGGTTCCTGCAGATAAAGAGGCCAGGGCCTTGGATAGATGGGGAAAGAAAGTTTATACTTCTTCCACTCTAGCCATGAGAGCTTTGAATTGCCAGTTTCACATGTTGAAATATCAAAATTATCTCCTTTCACAGTTGAAATCTAAGGTTGATGCTCTGGCGGAAGGTATTGATTGTAAAGAGTTACAAGATTTAGTGCATGTTTCTGAACAGGTGGGTAAGCACTCTTTGCAATGTGGTTTTGATGCTGTACAGGCCTCGTCTAGGGTGGCTGCCACTGGGTCAGTTCTTCGCAGGCATGCCTGGCACGGCGATCAAAATTTATCTGACCATGTTAAAACTAGGATTTTGGATGCCCCTTTGCAATCTGATGTCTTGTTTGGTTCCCCTGTTGAGGCAGTTTTAAAGAAAATGGAAGACAAGGCTAAGTCTATGCAGACTGTTAAAGATTTTTTGCAGGTTCAGCCTCCAAAGTTTAATAGAAATTGGCCTACTAAGGGGTGGACGTATCCTTCTTATGATTCCCAGTCTAGGGGTAGATCTAGACGTGGCAGGGGCAGAGGTCAGGGCTCTTTCAGACCTAGAACAGGGAGTTCTCCTGCACAGTCTTCAGGTGAGGGCAGGGGTCAGTCCTTTCGTAAACAAACCCAATGACCTACCTTTTCAGCTGCCAGAACCTTCTCGCCTGGTAGCACCTTTGGGAGGAAGGTTGGCACTTTTCAAAGAAAATTGGAGTTTGATTACCCAAGACAGATGGGTATTGGATATCATACATCACGGTTACAGGTTTTATTTCCATACCTTGCCTCCTTTCAAAGGCATGCCAGACATTCCTCCTCAACAAAGAATAGAGGCTCACAAGCAAATTTCTCTGTTACTTCAAATAGGGGCCATACAGCCGGTTCCTATGTCAGAAAGGGGCCTAGGATTTTATTCTCGCCTGTTCCTTGTACCAAAAAAGGGGAACACGTGGAGACCAATTTTGGATTTATCTATCCTCAACACTTATCTGGACATTCCCAAGTTCAAAATGTTGACGTTATAACAGCTTTTACCTCTGCTGGGCAAGGATCACTGGATGGTAACTTTGGATCTCAAGGAGGCTTACCTTCATGTTCCTATCAGGCTAAGTTGCAGGAAGTATCTGCGTTTTCAGACTGGGACTTCTCACTATCAGTTCTCTGCATTGCCCTTTGGCTTATCTACTGCGCCCAGAGTATTTCACGAAAGTTCTGGCTCCAGTGATAGCTTTCTTCAGGCTGAAAGGAATACAAATCTATCCTTATTTGGACGATTGCCTGATTCTGGCTCAAGAAAGGGACGAGCTTCTTCGTCATTTGGAATATGTGATAGCAGTGCTAAGATGCCTGGGGTATTCTGTGAATGAAATAAAGTCCAGTCTAGTACCCTCTCAAGACATGTGCTTTCTGGGTGTGAGACTGAATACAGCATCCCAGATGGCCTTTCTAACCCCGGACAAACAAAAGAATCTTTCACTTTACTTCCATCATCTATCTCTTCAGTCCGGGCTGACTGCAAGGACAGTCCTTCAAGCCTTAGGGTTCATGGCATCTTGTATTCTGGTGCTTCCCAATGCCAAACTGCATATGAGGAAGTTGCAATGGTATCTCAAAATGTATGGACACAGCACTGCCAGGATCTGGACACTGTCATTCCAATAATACCTTGCATTCAAAAGGAATTTTTGTGGTGGGCTCAGGAATGTCACCTAAACAAGGGACTCTCTGTGACCCGGCCAGAGGCGAGTCAAATTTTAATGACAGATGCCTCAGACAAAGCTTGGGAGCTCATCTAAACGGAAAGTGGATACAAGACAAGTGGCCTGTCAGACTACAGCATCTACATATCAACTTGAAGGAGATGTTAGCAGTCCAGTTTGCATTAATAGCTTTCAAGGATTTACTTCTTCCAGGGCAGGTGTTGATTCTAACAGACAACACAACTGTCATGTGGTACATCAACAAGCAAGGGGAACACATTCTTATCCTCTATGCAGGCAAGCAATGATTTTGTGGGAGACTGCTCTCAGTTTACAACTAAGTCTTCAGGCAAGGTTTCTGCCAGGAGCACAGAACTCCTTAGCAGATATGTTAAGCAGACAAATCATGGATCCCCACGAGTGGAAACTGGATCTTCATGTATTTCAGAAATTGACAGTGTCCTGGGGAACTCCAGACATAGATCTGTTCGCTTCTCCACTAAACCATCAGCTGCCAAAGTTTTGCACAAAGAGGTTTCATCCCACAGCTTGGAAAGTGGATGCTCTTTCTTTCAGTTGGAAAAATCTTCATGTGTATGCCTTTCCACCTCTGCCTCTCCTCCCAAAGGTACTTCTGAAGGTCAGACAGGACAAGCCAAGGATGATTTTGATAGCTCCAGATTGGCCTCGACAGCACTGGTACCCATTACTGAGAAGTCTGGTACGGAAGCCTCCATGGCCTTTGCCTTTGATTCCACATCTGTTGTCCCAGGAGGACAGTCATTTGCTCAATGTCAAACTTCGCTCTCTTCACCTAACAGCCTGGCATATTCTGTTTTAAACCATAGAGGGTCTCAACTTCCACAACAAGTTTTGAATGTGATTTTGGAAGCTAGAAGGCCTAGTACAAGGAAAGTGTACAGATAAATGGAAGAGATTTTTGTTTTGGAGTGCAGCTAAGGATTTGGATGTTACTGAGCCTGATTTAAGTGTGGCTCTTCAATATCTTACTGAGTTATTAGACAAAGGTTTGTCTTTCTCTTCTATTAAGATTCATGCTGCAGCAATTTCAGCTCATTACGACTGTGACCCACCATTGTTTTCTCATCCTTTGTTCAAGCAATTTCTTAGAGGGGCAAAGAATATAAGACCCCCACGAAGGGCTCCTACTCCTGCTTGGGATCTCAATTTTGTGTTGGAGAAACTCACTCTACAACCTTTTGAGCCTGCAGCTACTGCTGAGTTGAAATATTTGTCATGGAAGACTGCTTTTTTGTTGGCCATTACCTCTGCAAGAAGGGTTTCTGAATTGCAGGCCCTTATGGCAGTTGAGCCTTTCTTAATTTTCCATAAGGATAGGGTATCTTTATGTACTAATCCTTCCTTTATGCCTAAAGTGGTTTCTAGTGTGGCTTTAAACCAGACTATTCATTTGCCTACTTTTTATGCAAATCCCCAAAATAAAGGGGAAAAGATTTTGCACACTTTAGATGTACACAGGCAGTTGCGATATTATTTGGACAGAACTAAAGGGTTCAGACAATCACAGCAGTTATTAGTTTCTTTTGCTTTGTGCTCTCAGGGCAAGCCCGTGTCAAAACAAACTATTTCTAAGTGGATTGGATTTTGCATTGCTTTCTGTTATTCCCATCATGGCAAAGAGATTCCAGCTGGGATTAGGCCTCATTCCACTAGGGCTACTGCCACTTCAACAGCTTTTTTGAGGGGGGTGGCAACTAAGGATATTTTGGAGGCAGCCACTTGGAGTTCAGTGCATACCTTCTCTAGACATTACCACCTTCCATTATACTCTAAATCTAGGGCTGGTTTTGCCACTGCTGTGTTGCAGGGCATTTTGGCAGCTCCTGCTTCATTATAGTTTAGCCATCCTCCCTTACCTCTGCTTTGGGATTCTACCCAAGTGTTAGGACTGCAGCAATGTGAGATGAAGAACATAGTACAGTTTTGTACCTACCATAAATGTAGATGTTCAAGATCCACATTGCTGCAGTCCAATTACCTCCCTCCTTCCCCTCTGTAGTTTGAGGTGGTTGTGTGGGTTGGGTTATCCATCTGAGGTATATTGTGTATATTGTATATATTGTATATATTGTACATGTTTTTGGTGTTAGGCTGGTTGGTTGTTTAGCTGTTGTCTATGGGTTTTGACCTTTCTTTTTAGGGTCTTCTGACATCTGGGGCAAGAAAAGACTGAGGATATGACGTCGGTCATGCGCATTTGTACCCTAACGTTCTGATGTCAGTCAAATGCGCCTTGACCGACGTCAGCCTTATACTCTGATATTCGGGCCGACCGAGGGACAGCGGACTACCCAAGTGTTAGGACTGCAGCAATGTGGATCTTCGAACATCTACATTTATGGTAGGTACAAAACTGTACTTTGTAGCAGTACTGAATGAGTGTACATGTATCACACGGACACTTATGCACTAATGATTGTATATAATGCACCTCCTCCCACCTTATTCAAGTCCTCATAGGGGAACAAATACAAGTAAAAATGGATGTCCTTAAATTCATCACTGCAGTATTCCTTACAAATGGGATTCCCTGCCTTGAAGCCCACCGTCTGGCCAGTTTACCAAAATCTACCATTGCTTTAAGGTACGCTGAATGTCACCTGCACACTCCATGCGTAGTGTAGGACATAAAGGTGACGTTCAGGCATACTATCCTCAGAACTTCTTTGCTGCCAGACTGAATGCTGTTTTAACTGTCTCTCTGTTACCTCCACCTGTTTTTCTGTTTGTTGGCATTCCCGTTTGCTGGAGTACCCACAGTTGCAGATAAATACCCAGTTGGGTTTTTGGTTACTTTTTCTGTTTCTTCTGTGCTGTTTAGGGTTAATGTCATCCAGGAAGGGTAAGTGCTAGTGTGGGAAACCGACTAAAGCCTGCCACAATAAGTGTCCTTTTTGCCTAAGGGCTGCTCACGACTATACATCTTGTTCAATTTGTCAGGTGTTTGTCCCCAAAACTCTTTGTAGTAGGCTTTCTTCCCTTTCCTTGTATCTTGAGAACCAGCATCTTAAGCTTCTTGCTGCAGATACTATGGATGGAACTTCCTGCCCTGAGGGTCAGCCGTCAGGGAAGAAGAAGGTGTATAAGGTAAGACTGGAATCTTCTGCTGTCCAGCCCTCTGCTGGAGTTTCTCCTGAGGTTATTATGAACCTGGAGACTCACCCAGTTGTTTTGTCAGATTCTTCTACTGTGTCTGGGTTGGAGGCTGGTGATGATCCATCAGGCAGCATGTCCAACGAGTTTTTGCAGGCGTCCATTTTTGGGCATTCAGAGGGAACCATGGCTGACTGTTTCCGAGGGGTCTAGAGGGGTTCTGCAGTTTCTCTTTAGGGAAGAGGTTCCAACTGCAGTTGTGGAATGCCTTCCTGAGTCTGGGCCTTCTAGGATGGATGTCCCCTTAAAAAAGAAACAGAAAACTAATCATGTTTCTTATGTTCCTCGGGATCCACAAAGTGAGTGGCAGGCCTTTACTCCAGGGTTATATAATGCTTTACTGTCGTTGAGGCCTCCTCAAGGGGTTTCAGTTCCTGCTCCTCCTTAGTCCTCCTCTTTCCCTAAAAGGCCCAGAGAATTGCATTCTTCTGAGGTGGATTCTGATAATGGCCTTTTTTATTCTGCCCAAATTCCTTCTCCTTTAGACTATGGGGCTGAGGAGGAGGATTCTCATACTCTAGATAATCCTTCTGAGGAAATTTTCCTTTGTGGACATGATCTCTAGGATGATGGAATTTTTTAAGTGGGATTATTCCCAGGTTTCAGATATCCATAAGAGGTACTATGAGTTACTGCAGATGGAATCTCCTAAACCTGCGGACGTTCCTCCTGTCTTGCCTGATTTTATTGGATGATTCTTCCACTGCCTCTAAAGCACCAGATTCTCTGCCCCCTACTCCAAGGAAGTCTGAGAAGCTTTATAGGGTACCTGAGGATTGTTCCTTTTTGTTTAAATGTTCTGCTGCTGACCCCTCTGTGGTGTCTGTAGCCTCTGATAAACCAACTCAATTGCTTCCTTCATCCAAGTTACTGCCTTCTGACAAGGACAGTAGAACCATGGATAGGCTGGGTGAAGAAGGTTTATACTTTAGCTACCCTAGCTTTTGGGGCTGTTAATTATCAGTCCCATATCTCTAGGTATGTCTTGGCTCTTCTTTCTCATGTTTGTCAGGTTCTTTCTGATCTTCCAGACTCTGAGAATAAATCTTCTGCTCTTTCCTTGCTTGGGACTTCTTCTCAAGTTCGTCATTCTATCAAATGTAGTTATGATGCAGTAGATGCGTCTTCTAGGGCTGCTGCTTCTGGTTCAGTTCTGAGGAAATGTTTGTGGCTTTGTTTTCAACCTTTGCCTGATATTAAGGTTAAGTTGATGGATGCTCCTCTGGATAATACTCTCTTTTTTTTGTTTGGTGAAGCAGCTGCTGGTTTATTTAAGTCTCTCCAGGACAAGGGGAAGGCTTTACAGGAGCTTAACCATGTCTTTGTTTCTCCTGTGCCTAAATTTCAGTGAAACTACCCTTCTAAGCCAGCCTTTGTAAGCCCTCCTTCTAAAGGTAAAAAGGGTAGTAAACAGACTCCTCCTGCTAAAGCCACTCAGACTGCAGGGATTCTTAGGGCTTCCTTTCTTGACAAACCAGGTGCTGTCTGACTATCCACCTGTTCCCAGCCACATTCTTCTTTTTCTTCACCATTCTCTTTCTCTTCCTGTTGGCTCCAAATTACCCAGGATTCTTGGGTTCTGTCAATCATTCGGCAAGGGTACTTCTTGGTCTGGACTTCCCACCCTCCTTTGTATGGGCATTCCTCACCCTCCTCAGGAACAGCTTCCATTTTTCCCAGAGGTTCTTCGAGACCTATTATTTCAGGGTACCATTCAAGAGGTGCTTGTGTCCCAAAGGGGGTAAGGGTTTTATTCAAGAATGTTTCTAGTGCCCAGAAAAGAAGTACTTGGAGGCCTATTCTAGACCTCTCCCATCTGAACACCTTTCTGAAGGTGCCTTCCTTTCAGATGTTGTCCCTTCAGTCCCTTTTTCCTCTCTTGCTCCCTCAGGCCTTTCTGGTATCTCTGGACCTCAAGGATGCTTATCTCCATATTCCGATCCATCATCTTTTCAGTAGATTTTTGCATTTCTCTGTTGCCTCCTGGCATTTTCAGTTCTGTGCTTTGCCCTTTGATCTTTCTACTGCCCCAAGTATGTTCACCAAATGCCTCGCTCCTGTGATTGCCTTTTGCAGGCTTTAAGGGATCCAAATCTTTACTTATTTGGATGACCTGCTGATTCAGGCATCTTCTCCAGAGGTCCTTTTGCAAAATCTTCATTTTACTATTTCTCTTCTTCAGAGCCTGGGGTTCACAACCTTCAAAAAGTCTTCCCTGACTCCTGCTTAGGATCATATCTTTCTGGGTTGCAAGTTTCAAATGGTGCCAGTGCTGGCATCCTTGCCTCCTCCAAAGGCATTAACTCTCATTTCTTTCTTTCAAACTCTTCTTCCCCTGGCCTCCATTACAGCCAGGGTGTTTCTGAGAGCTCTGGGGTTCATGGTTGCCACCATTTCAATGCTCCCTCTGGCCAAACTCCACATGAGGAAATTCCAGTGTTTTCTGAAGTTGGTGTGGCTTCAGCATGCGCATCCTCTAGACTTTCCTGTTCCTCATCTCCCGTGTCTCAAGATCGAAATTCTGTGGTGGATTCAACAGTTGACTCTGAATCCAGGGCTCCCTTTTCAGCTTCCTCTTCCATCTCAGGATCTGTTCACAGACAATTCAGATGTGGGATGGGGAGCAACGTTTGGCTCCCTGAGAGTTCAGGGAGTGTGTTCTCCTCGTCAGCAGAGGGAGAACATCAAAGAGATGAGGGCTCTTATGTTGGCTCTTCAGACCTTTCATCCTGTCTTCTCTGCAGGGCCTTTCAAGGTATTCACAGACAATACCACAGTCATGTGGTTTATCAACAAACAGGGCGGTATAAGATCTTATTGTCCTTGCCAGCTGGCACTTCTAGTATGGGATCTGGCTATCCAATATCGAGTGACTTTTCAAGCAGTTTACATTACTTCAGGTCAGAAAGTTATGGCAGACAATCTGAGCAGGTCCTTCACTCAATCCCATAAATGGATGCTTCGCAGGGATGTGTTTCTGGACATTGTTCACCAGTGGGGTACTCCTCAAGTAGATCTCTTTGCCTCCCCTCTAAACAGACAACTTTCTCTGTTTTGTGCCAGAGTCCCAGGTCCTCTGGTTTGGAAGCTGGACGCCCTCTCTTTTTCTTGGAATGGGATGTTTCTTTATGCATTCTCTCCCCTTCCTCTCATTCTGAGAGTCCTGTTCAAGATTCAACAGTATGCTCCCAAAATCTTGTTGGTGACTCCCTTTTGGCCATGACAGCACTGGTCCTCCTCTACTTCTGCATCTAGCCAGGGGCAGTCATCACAAGTTACCTCACAGGGTGGATCTCCTCACATAAGATGAGGGGTCTCTCCTCCATCTCCACCTGTCCACGCTTCAACTGACACTGTGGGTGATAGGGTTTTGATTCCTCATAGACACCTTTTTCTGAGGACGTGCTGCAAGAGGCCAGGGAACCTACTACTAGGAAATCCTACGTCTCTAAATGGAAGAGGTTTTCTGTTTAGTGTCTTTCTCATGACCTCTACCCACTTTCTGTGGATGTTCCTTTGGTTCTCTTTGTGTGAGTTGCTCAATGCTGGTTTGGCCTGTTCTTCTGTTAAGGCCCGCTTATCAGCTCTTTCTGCTTGCCTGCCTTTAGCTCCCCCATTAGCTTCTAGATTTGAGGCTAAGCAATTTCTTAAAGGTGTCTTTAATATTAGACCTCCCAGGAAGCCTATTCCTCCTCCCTGGGATCTTAATTTTGTTCTGGAAAAATTGACTCGGGCTCCTTTTAAGCCTGCTGTTTCAGCTTCCTTGCAACATTGTTCTCTGAAGACCGTTCTTTTGTTATCTCTTACTTCTGCCAGATGGGTGTCTGAGTTGTAAGCCCTAATGGCTTGTCCACCTTTTTTGATATTTCATGAGGACAGGGTGTCCTTGTGTACTAATCCTTCTTTCATGCCCAAGGTGGTTAATGAGTTGTCACTTAATCAGTCTATTAATTTGCCTACTTTTTTCCCCTTTCCGCAATCTGACAGTGAGAGGGTGCTGCATACCTTAAATGTGCATAGACAGTCTATTAATTTGCCTACATTTTTCCCCTTTCTGCAATCTGACAGTGAGAGGGTGCTACATACCTTAAATGTGCATAGACAGCTTGGATTTTATTTGGATAAAGCTTGGATTTTATTAGGATAAAACTAAAACTATCAGAAAAGACCAGTTATTTGTTTCGTTTCATCCTAGGTCTTTAGGTTTGGCTGTTTCCAAGCAAACTATTTCCACTTGGATTTCAAAGGCTATTTCCTTTTGATACGCTTTTCGTGGCGAGAGCCTTCCTTCCTCTATAAAGGCTCATTCCACTAGAGCTGTGGCTTCTTCTGGTGCTTTTTTCAAAGGCTTAGATGCTAATCCTATTCTTGAAGCTGCTACCTGGACCTCTGTGCATACCTTTACCAAACATTCCCAGTTGGATGGTATCTCCAGAGCCAGAGCTGGTTCTGCTGCTGCTATTCTTCATGGCTTCTTGGAAGGCTCTGCTGCTTCCTCCTTCCAAGTTTCTTCTTGAGCTTTGGCCTCTCCCATTTGTAAGGAATACTGCAGCGGTGAATGTAAGGACATAGTACAGTTATGTAAAATCTTTCCATAACAGTAGATGTCCTTGCCTTCACTGCTGCAGTATTCACTCCCTCCCTCCATTCGTCTGGCCTTTTTTCCCTTCCTGGATGTGCAGGTTCTTCTTTGTTTTCCTTGGACTGCTGTTCCTGCTGGGGCAGTCATTTCTGAAGATGGTACACCTGAACATCACCTTTATGACCCACCTTATGCAAGGAGTGTGCAAGTGACGTTCAGCGTACCTTAAAGACTTTGGATTCCCTGCTGTGAAACCCACCGTCTGGCCAGTTTACCAATCTGTAAGGAATACTGTAACGGTGAAGGCAAGGACATCTACCGTTATGGTAAGATTTTACAAAACTGTACTTTTGTATCACTCATAGGTTTGTGTTTTACTTGTAGGAAACTACTTTATGTAAAGTAATTTTACATCCCATAAATAGAAGTATCAACTGTTTTAAAACTGCTGTGGTTATAGTACAAGGCTGTTCAGGTATAGAATTGCATGAAACAATGTAATAATTTTATAACAGCTGAATGCAATTTTTTTTCTTTTAAAAATATGTTGTAAGAGTAAATTGGTTATATTATTATTTATTTGTAAAGCATCATTTTGAAACAGCATCATCATACAGGTTAAATTTGTTTATTCAGTCATTGTTAATACTTTTGAATGGGCTCCCTTTATTACAAACTGATTAAATTTTAACCATTCCCTTTTATCACAACAAGGCTTTCAGTCTGGTGTTCCAAATACAATCTTGGGTCACTCCCTCCAAACAGTTGATCATTCTGTACCCTTCATAACAAATATGCTTGAAGTGGTCATAGCTTTTTGTCCTAGCATTCAAACTCCAGGAATCGCTGCCTGCAGTTACCCTATGTTTTGAAACAAATGGAAAACACATTTGTTGAAAACTTTCAAATGTAAATGCTTGTGGTGTAATAGTTTCCCTAGTCACTTTTACTTTCTCTACTCTAAATTCAGCAATCAGCGTAATCTCTTCCAATAACCTTATAATTTTTTCCTGCCTCCACCACCAAAAAAAAAAAAAAATATATATATATATATATTATAATGGGAGTTTTCACCTGCCCTTTCCCCTTCAAAAAAGTATTTTAACATGCAGGGTGGAGTTCTCATGTTCAGGTTTTCTGACATTATGTTGTTCATAGGAGGTTACTAGGCTATTGGCCATAGAGCCTTTATAAGCCTATCCATGTTATACCCTTGTTCTTTTATTGACCAAGTTGTATGATCTATATTTGCAGCAAGAGTCTATGATCAGTACCAAATGCCCTTATCCAAGATGGACATAAGTGACACACCTGAGGTAAATTTACGGTCTTCTGTTCAGTTGTCTAAGTTACACTTGAATAGGGTCATTAAGGAGCTCTGTTTTACATGAATTGGGAGTCTGTTCCAGAGGAGTGGCAACCTCAGGGAGATGTATTTTTCAGTCCATTATGTCCTGCTAATGTCACAGGCTAGGTTTAAATCCCTAGAGTGAGTGAATCTTGTCCCATCTGACTTGTGGATGTGCAGCATTTTCTTTAGGTCAGAGTCTGAGACTGCTCTGTAGGCGAGTCACAAGTCGCCTCTCAGCAGCCTCTAAGATACAGAGTACAGTGACAGGACTTTCAGTCTATCCATTTAAGTCATGTGTTGAAGGTCTTGAATTTTCTTGGTGAGAAACCTCTAAGGTCTTTCCAGCTGCTGCAGATGTCTGGTGAGGACGGGTACATACAGAAGGGAGCGTTGTACACTATTACAGGTCTAATGAGGGATGAGTACAGGAGAGTTATAATATCCTTAGGTCTGGATGTGATGCTGTTGCTTATGAGACGTGCACTGCAGAAGGCCTTACTCACCACTGTAGACACATGGTGGTCAAAGTTAAGGTTATCAACTTGCATTTTCAAATCTCTCACCACAGGGTTTTGTAATTTGCAGGAACATCCCCTTTGCCTGACACTCAGTATAACTTATAGCACTGCACATATTACATTTCTAATACACTTGTGTGTGCTGTGCATACTATATTTCAAAACATTTTTTACATTTTGCTGTTTGATACTTTTCTTAAATATTTTGTCTTATTTACTATTGTGCTGTGCTGTATGACTTTTATTGTGTTGTATGTTTCTTGATTTTATGCTCCTATGCTAAGTCTGAAAACGTTTCAGGAGAATCAGTGCAATGTGGTCGGCCAAGTTAACAGATAAATACATACAAAACAGCCCAAATATCCTTATAAAGTAAAATAAATAGACTTTTTAAACCTATTGTACCCTGCTCCCCTACCAGATGAAACCTGTCAAAGTGCATGTGGTCAGAGGCATAGCTTCTGTAGCTCCAGACAACCTTTAGTTAACTGTGTTTGGATTGTGATGGCTTATCCTGGTCTGTCTAACAACAGAAATGTTGGGCTACATTCAGTTACCAAGGAGAAAGTAAAATTACTGGAGTACTTATCAACAATAATGTTTAAATTAGTCATTGTATGAATGGAAGGTTTTTCACGATCATTATCTGTTCATCAATGGACACAGCCATATTATTGGTCATGCTTTTTGTCTATAGTAAATGGAATGGTTATCCTTTCTTTTGTATAAAGTTTTCTTTTGAAAAAAATATATATTGTAAGAATAAATATTTATATTTATTCATACATCTGAAAATCTGATTATGGTTATTTGGTTCTGTATGGAGCTATTTTCGTATGCAAAAGCTGGTTTTACTTTTATGTGTTATGACAAGTCATTTCTTGATCTGTGGTGGCAGCTATACGCATTGTTGCTTATGGTGCTTTTTATGTCAAGCATTTTTGAAAGAACGAAAAAATGTGGATTTTTCTGGGAGAACATCTTCAGTGTTTACACCTCTCCTGAAAATATATTGAAATTGACTGTTCAGTTATATTTACTGTTGCAGTACCCTATGAAGTAGCTACAATGAGTTCTGTACAACATTTTGAAACTGTCACAACTAACCAGCACCATTTTATGTAGAAAACAAACTTTTCTTCAGTTGCAGTAATTGAGAAGGATCATTTGCAGTTTTCCATCAAATTGATGATGGACCACTATTGTTGCATTGTTGTAATGCTGCTGCTGGGAACCATTGAGTGGCTTGTTAAGACATTCTGGCTCTACTTTGAGGAAACAGGCTATATACATATTGTGTAATCTCTAATTTGTAATTTTTCTGATCTTACTAGCAAGCCTTGAACTTGCTGATGGCCAGCCCTGTGCAGTTAAAAGTAGAAAAACAGTCTGCAGGATTCTCAACTGTTTTCTCCTGTGAAATGAATAAAACTGTCCATGTGTACTTCTAGATCTGACATACTTACAATGTGTAGTCCTGTTGCTGGACAACATGTACCTCTATCTTGCTGAAATTTTGCAAAAACTTTAACAATGTCCAGATTTAGTTAACTTGCATTTACTATAGTCTGCATTAGTCATTCTGCATTTACCTCTACCTTGTAATTAAAGGTTTTGGGGGACTTCATGAATTGCTTCCATACCACAAATGCTTATTGCAGTGTTACCTTACTAACTGTAATGAAATATCCATTATACAAAACTAAATAGGTTTCTGGCTTGTTACTATTTGCTTAGTTGTGATCAGTTCCCTAGTGTGCCCAAACTATCCAAATTGACCCCCTTCCTTTAGCTAATCCAAGGCAGGCTTTTATGCTTCCAGCCTTCCACACATCTATTATTTACACAAAACTCTTAAGGTCATGACATTTATTTAAAAATGATGAAACTGCAAACATCTAACCTTCTACAGGTGAAGTAATAACATTAACATCTAATTTTCTACAGTTGAACTAATAACATTGACATCTAACCTTCTGAATGTGAACTAAAAACATTAGTGTTTCACCAATATCAAGGAAAATAAATAAAGAAAAAAACTGTAGAGGAACAAGCCCCTTACTTAAATAGGTAGACCTCATAAATGTGGGAAAGGACAAAGCTGCTAAAGGGCGAAGTGCACTCCCACATTCTGACACTTGTAAGTACAGATAACTCAAATTAAAAATTAACTGTAAAAAAAGCCAACATACAAAAATCATTCATAACACAAACAAATCTACCTGTACAGGCAAGAAACAACACCCACATCACACTCAAATATATTAAAGACAAACTTAAAATGAAACAAGACAAATAAGCACAAATTTGCATTACATGACATTTAAAAATCATATCTTGATGTTACTGGCTGTGAACTTAATATATCCAAATGAATGACATGCTGGGGGAATCTCTTGACTTGATGGTTGAATCAGTCAGCAGCCTTGGCTTTGCTCCACCTCTTTGACCAGCAGCAGGTACGACTGCCCTACAGCTTGCTGGACGCAGTGACCTGCGCCTTGAATAACAGCAGCATTTTTATTCAGACTTCTTGAGCAGATAGTCTTAATATGCGAGAACTACTGTTTGTCTTGGATCCTCCCTCCTTTAGCATGTAATCTGAAGTTGTTTACTAACTCCAGAAAAAGAATTTGCATCCTGCTGCAAGTTAAACTTAATGTTTTACTTAAAATCATTTGAATGGGCCAAAGCTGACATGATGTACTTATTACTAAGTCAGGATTATTCTTATTGCTCTAGTAGAAACGTTTAACAATTTGAAACCACATGAGGTAATGTTTGTTCTAATGACATCATCAAGAATAGCTGTAACCTGTCATAAACTGAACCTTTGTCTCCACAGGAAAATCCATGATTTGTAGACTACACTTGCTGTGTCTTACACTGATGCAAATTGTTATTAAGCTCATTTGCTATGTCTGTATTTATCTTGCTTAATAGTCAATCAGCAGTTGTGTATATTTTATTTGGTGAAGGCAAATCTATTCCATGAGCATGTTAAATTGGCACAAGTTGTTAAAGCTAAATGAGCAAACTCGGCAAGACTGCATCTAACACATTGCAAGGTCAAAGACTGATTAAAGACCAGAAGTACTGACCACTTATTACAGCATTATGTCATAAGTTAAGATAACATCAATGCTAGACACCAACTATATTGTTTTGTAGAGATTACTGTATAATGCTGCTACTAAACTCTATAAACTGAGAGGCTATGATATTTAATCATCTCCAGGCGGACCTTTAGTGTTGCATCATAAACTATGATAACTCCAGAGCTAAGATCACTCTGCAGCCAGCCTTCCCTGCTGTCCTTGCTAACTGTTTCATCTTGTACCTAGCCTGTTGTGGTTAACAGGAGTCTATAACTTCTTGTAGCTTTTTCAGTTGTGATTTTGTTACTTGAACTGACTGGTGTCTTTGCTGTGAATTTGAGATGATTATAACATACATTTCCTTTTCAATATTGAGATCAGCACGTATATGAACTAATACCAAGTTGAACAGCGCATGACAATGATGGTAATTAGTTGAAATGTAAATGGCATCTTTGACTACCTCCAGTTAGTTTGAATGGTTTGTGCAACAACCAGTTTTGCAATCATTCACAGCTGGCTTTCACACACATTCAGAAAATTGAGATCTCTACAAGCAAAAAAAAAATTGTCCAAGGTGCAGCAAACTTGTATACAGTTTTATGCAACTCTTGAAAAATTATAACTTGTCAGAATTCTGTTTCAAAAATGTTTGTGTGTGCTTATTTTTCATTGAAATGACATTCAGACAATGTTACTCCGTTCAGCTAACATAGACCTGATGTGAGATCCAGTGTAGTTGGACCTGGGCTATTCTGCTGGTGTGTCAATTTCAGCGTATAATATTATCTTGGCATATTGATGTCCATCCTGCAAAAACTGAACACAAAAATAACCATAGTGGATATTGTTAATCAATGGTACACTATAGTCTGAGAACTTTACTAATATAGATATTTAAGAGTGAATAGCCACTTTAAAGCTGAGCGCAAAATTACTGTTAATTTTGACTGGGGCAGCCACACATAGGCACACTGCTATCAATTATTAATGAGTTGCTTTAGCTTCACCCATTGGAATGTCTGCTACTATACTGTTTAAGTTGCACATATCCACAAATAAACCCACACCTCTGTCTTTAACTGTCTATTTCCACCTCCAGCTTTGTATTTTGCTAATGGTTATGGTAAAACTCGGTCTTGTAGTGTTGCTGAAAAGTGCTGAACACTGGTAGTAATGTATTGCTCTGGATCTAGTCCCCTAACATGACCACTATGCCTGCTTCCACTGTGGAACTTGGTACATTAATGTTACTGTGCAAGTCAAGCTAATTACTTTTCTACTTGAAAATTTAGTATCTTATTTCAACTTTAAAAGGAGTTTATTGCTGTGGCTGTGGTTCAAAGTATAGGTAATGGCAGCTTTCGTTCATGCTGTCCTACCCTCCAGTCCTGCTTTTTGAGGTAGTCTTTTCCCACATTTGTCCCACTCTGCTGTGGAAGTGACGAGGTTTGGCCCTAAGCTTACTGTGTTTTATACTCTATTTGGTCATTAAGACTAAGGAAGTGGTAAAAATGCACACACCTTTTACTTAGCATGGTTGTGGTATGGTGCGTACGCTTTCCTATGTACTGTAATAGGTATGTGAGAAGCATTGGTAATGTGTCAGTTTTCATGAGGTTCCTACTATTCTTCAAAACTTCCTAAAGAACTTGTACTGCAATTAGTTGGGGTTGCAGCTCTATAGAAGAGAAAAAATAACATTAAGTATTTCAGCCATTTCCAGTGGATCTTTTGCTGAGAATATAACATGCTTGAGTCCATGTAGGAGTATGCCATTAGTACAGTGTTTTGTTACTACTAGTGTTAGCTTTGTACCATAAGGTGCATTATATCACATGCACCCTGGCCCTGCACCATGCTCCTGGAAGCCCACTACTCACTGCTGTTTATTAAGCTCCCTATGGGTTAACCAGAATGGACTTAGGAGTATTCACTCCAGTGTTTGGAGTCTGAATACATAAACAGATGTGAGCAAAACTCCACATACAACCCTTCTTCTAGATATTTCTTGCTTGAGCACCTGCTCCAAGAGGGACGTCATGCTACTGTGAATGGCCCTTAACTTTACGCCTCAAAGTTGCTTAAGCATACCTGGATTTGAGAAGTTATCTTGAATAACCTCCCCCCATAAAGGTAATCATCTGGTCCCAAAATAGAGTCCCATATGACCTTGCACACATAAAGGTGGTTAACATTATGGTAAAATATGCTTGTCTTAGCACGGACATTAACACATTTGACTGGAGGTGTTTGCCTGTTACAGGCTTCAGTAGTTGAAAACTAGCAGTATAATTTAGCTGTTGCATCACTGTGTTGGGAACCATTATGGTATGGTTGACCCAAGTCTGAGTCCCACAATTTATACTTTAGCATAGTCTATAACTTCAGACAAGTTAATCAACTAGTTGACAAATAACCTACTTCTGCACACAGCCTCTAACCTTTAAAGGGAAAAAAGTACAGAATGTCAGTTGAATCTTATTATTACCAGTGAACAGCTGAGCCAACCAGGATGTTTCTACATAGAGTAAAAGATTGCAAGTGGTTACTAAGCAACTGGATGTCCTCCTTGTAAATTTCCTGAGGTGTGAAGCATTCTAGTCTGGCTTCTAGGCAACAAAATTCACTAGACAAATACAATTAAATAAAATTGTCTGAAGGGATGCCACACCCAGAGCAGCATACACTAATAGATTAAAACAGTAAGGAGATAGACAGCATTCAGAATCTGTTCAAAATGAAGGGTTACTTGAACAAATATTGCTTAAATAATAAACTGTTTTACAGTTGTTCAGCAATGAAGTTTCCATACCACTTGGACGAATCATTTAGAAATGTGCAAAACAGCTGGGTGGAGCTTGTGGTTTCCTGAGCGTGCTCAGTTATAGATGCCCCTTCTGTATGTTATGAAGGGCTCTGTTTTGATCCTTTTTGCTATTTTAAACTGAGCTTTGGCAGCTCATTCCCATGTTCCAATGTATAACAATATATCTATATTTATATATCTATATTTACACCTACATGTATGTATGTATGTGTGTATGTGTAGTCAAATGAGGATTCTATCATATGATAGGGCTCCACATATATATATATATATATATATATATATATATATATATATATATATATATATATAAAAAACATAGAATATATAGCAATGTGAATATTTAAAGATCTTGGAAGCATACTTCTCAACCTCCTACAGTAAGAAATCTGGGCAAAGACATAAATAAAAGTGGGACAAAAGCCCAGAAATAGGGACAATTTTTAAATATTGCTCTTACAAACTTAGAAAGATGATAGAATAACAGGTTTTGAATTAGCATGAATTTTCTGAAGGGTATGAAGTCTGAAACTCAAATGTCTGTCATTATTTTCTAACTTCAGTCTTTAATGATTTGCCACTAATTTGCCAGAAAACCATAATTTTATGAAAAACACACCAAAATATGAGGCAAAATCTGGACATTCTGTGACTGCACAGTTGAGAGGTATGCCTGTATGTCAAGAAGAAAAGAATATTCATTTAGTAGCTGCAGGTTGCCTTTGTTTTAGTTAAATGTGTATTCATTTTATAGGGTTATAAAGGATGATAAAAAGGAGTAAAATGTATAATTAAAAAAAAGACGAATGATAAAATAATACTTTGAACTGTTGCTGACTTCTCTGAACATGCTGTTTACCTTTCAAGAATGCTGCAATGATGACCAGACTGTGAATGAATGAAATGCGACAGTACCTAGCATCATACCTCTCAACTGTTAATATTTTTGCCTTATGTTTTTGGTCTGCTCCTCATAAAATTTGTAGTTTTCTGGCAAATCTCTGGGATGATTTGAGACTAGAAGTGCCTAAATAATGACCCACATTTTAGTGTCAGATTTCACGTCCTTCAGAAAATGCATGGCAACTTGGTTCCTGTTGTTCTAGCAGCTTTCTATGTTTATAAAAGTGACATTTAAAATATGCTCCTATTTTTGGGCTTCTGCACCCCCCCCCCCCCAGCATACATCTCAATCTCTTAGAACGCAAAATTTGGACAAAGCCTAAAATAATGGGGGGACAAAGGCCTAAAAATGAAGACAGATGTTAAATATTGCTCTTATAATGATGCTAGAATAATATGATTTGTGTTTAGCATGCATTTTCTGAATCGTATGAATTCTGAAACTCAAAGGTGTCTCATTACTTAGTGACTTAATTCCTCAGTGATTTGCTAGAAAACCACACACTTTATGGAAACAGACCAAAAGTAGTAGTCAAAAAACTGGACATCCTGTGGAAATCTGGACAGTTAAGAGGTATGGTACTACTACTCAGCAGTGTCATTATCCTGCATGCATTCTGCATCATTAACTACATCATTAGTATGTGACCAAATGGAACCATTTCACTGCAGAGCCATGATTCTTCAATATATTGGCCATTTGCTTACAAAGTGGTCTGTAAAAAAATTGCTTAGCCCATAAATATACACTGTCCAGCACAAAGTGTAAAATATAAGCATGTGTGTTTCTTTATTCATTTTTTTTTTATTTTCTGTCCAAGGAAGTAAATATTTATTCCACTAGGAGGCAGAAGAAGAGATAAGAGAGTGAACTGCAGGAAAGTTAGTAAAATCCTCATTAAAACTTCGATTCAGTTTGTTTGTTTGTGTCTTTCTGCTTTTCCCGGTTAGGGGTCGCCACAGCGGAACTCCGGTCCGCTAATGATTGGTAGTGGATTTTTACATACCTGGTTACCAGCCCTGACGCACAACCTTCAACGAAGGCACGCCCCATTCACGTATGCCTCCGCACAGAAGACGCTCTAGCTGAGAATCGAACGGGACAACATCTTGCTATGAGGCAACAACGCTACCGCAGCTAAAACTGATTAGCTATTTTTTTTTTTTACCTGTTCTCCCATTCGATTCTCGGCTGGAGCACCTTCTGTGTGGAGTCTGCATGTCCTCCCCGCAGTTGAGTGGCCTTCGAAAGACATGCGTGAATGGGCGTGCCTTCGTTGAAGGTTGGGCGTTAAGCTGGCACCTCGGCACTGTAAAAATCTACTGCCAATCATTAGCGGACCGGAGTTTCGCTGTGGCGACCCCTAACTGGGAAAAGTCGAAAGACGAAGAAGATTCTTGTAATGTATACTGAAGTAAAATATTGTATAAGTTCTGCATAGTGACTCAAATGTAGCATTGGGTTAAATTGTGTGTCTGCTAGCAGGGTAGGTTAAGATTTAGAAAAGCTAGGCAGGACTGTCAAGGACTTCTTGCTCTTCATATGGTGAATTAAATGGCGAGGGTTACAAAATGGTTTAATAACTACCTCAGTCTCATGCACTGAGACTTGACATTATGGATTCAAGTCAAAATACTGAGTACAAACACTGTATCCACTAAAATATAAAAACAATTGGTAAGTAAAGAGTTCCATCAGTAACAGTCGGTTAGAAAAGAAGTCATTTTTTTGTAGGGAGTAAGTATCCCCACTGCAGTTACTAACACATACAAGCATCAATGTTGCACAACCACGGAGGAAGGTAATGTGTTCTTGCTGCTGCTGGTAAAACTAAACTGCAGTCGTGGCCTATGAAATTTTGGGCGGTCACACACACATTATAACTTTATGGGAGTCCACTATACCACGGAACACTATACTTTAGAAAATTTAGCAGCAAAGATTTTTGCCTTTAAAAGTAAGTTTATGTTCAACACTAACTCATTTTACTTAGCTTATGTGCTGAAGTAACATTTGTTAATTGGATAAGTTTTTTTAATCGTACCATGACTATTTGTTTTTATGCTTGGGTGGCTAAATTTTGCATATGCACAGTATGTGCCAGTGACCCTGTTTGAATGTGTGCACTGTGTTTTCTCATGGAATTGCTAATGTCCAGAAGTTTCAGGGATTAAAAAAAAATTGCCATCTTGTAAAAAAACTAGAGTAGGTCAAAGGGAAAGGTGCAGGTGTATTATAAATGCATGGTTTAGACAGGTCAGTCAGAGTTGCACTCAAGGACAGCATCTGAGTCGGCGAGATCCTTTTAGCAGATGAGAGTGACAAGTGTGTCAAATGCTTAATGGCAGGGACATGGATATTATAAAAGACATAGCAGTCAGTTGTAGGCAAGTAAGTAAAATAGTATAAAGCTAAGCAACACTGTTGTGACAAATTCTCTTAGTTAATTTAGGAATAAGTTAAAAGTTAAGTACTTTTGTACAGCACATCAGTAGACTTTAATGTGCTGGGCAAAAGTAAAACTTGAAAGAAGTCTACTAATGTGCTTTAGATGAAATTGTTTAACTTTTGGGCTTACCTCTTTACTTCTGTGCTGAAGTATCAAAAAAGTAATTAGACACAAAAGCCCAGAATCAGGGACAATTTTTTAAATATTACTCTATTCTCTTACAAGAACACTGCGGTGGTGTTACTGCGGTAGCGTTGTCGCCTCACAGTTAGACGTTGCCCGTTCGATTCTCAGAGCATCTTCTGTGTAGCGATATGCATGAACGGGCGTTCCTTCGCTGAAGGTTGTGCGTTAGGCCCGGCAAGCCAGCACGTAAAACTCTACTGCCAATCATTAGCGAACCGGAGTTCCGCTGTGGCGACCCCTAACCGGGAAAAGCCGAAAGACACAAACACTTTATTCTCTTACAAAGTTAGAGCAAAATCTTAAGTAAGTATGCATTTTTTGAAGAACACAAAATGTATGAAACTTGTATGTCTGGCATTTCTGACTGACTGTAATCTTCAGTGATTTACCAGAAAATTAAATATTATGAGGGAATGGAAGAAAAAATATGAGGCCAAAACAGGAACCTTCTGTAAAATTTGTGACAGATGAGACTAATGCTATTGGGTTTGTCTTTTCCAGTTTCATGACATTTTTTTAACATTCAGAAATGACAAGGTTAAACAGATACACAAGTAATAGGCATGCTGCATATCTTAGCAACCATATAAAGACAGGCAGTGAGCAGTGAGAACATTGGATTCTGCATAACTGTTGGTCCAGATCTAATGCTCTGCATAACCACTGATTCTTGTACTGTACCCTACTGTACTACCATTGGAGTTAATCTGAATCTAGGAGCTCTGTGGTAAAAAAGGGGCTGCATTGGCATTTTTAGGTTCGTAGGTACTAGGCTATCTGCCTGAGGGCCTACGTAAGCCTAGCCAACAAGGTTCCCTGGCTTACGCCACCCAAGAAAGTTATTTCCCTGTGTCACTGTCAGAGCAGAGACACAGAAGTGATCCCTGGGGTGTATTTCCTATTTCCCATCCACTCATCAAGATTTTTCTTGAAGAGTGCTAATGAAGAACTTTGCTTGACATAGATGGGTAGCCTGTTCCAGAGTGTGGGAAGTCTCTGGGACAGGAATCTGTCCCTCCAGCATGCCCTGTTTATTGTGGTGACAAGGTTTAGGTCCCTAGACCGTATAGCTTGGAGGGATTGGGATTTCTTTAGGTGTAGCATGTCCAACAGCTCTAGGTTTGACATAGCTTTATATGTTAGGCAGAGATCACCTCAGAGTAGGCGATATGCTACGGAGTAAAGCTGGAGTTTTTTGAGACTGTCAGTGTAGGGCATCTATTTGAGGTCAGTAATCCTCTTTGTCAGGTGGTACTTTGGCCTTTCTAGCTGCTGCAGATGTCTTCTGAGGTACATTCCAAAAGGGGCATATTACTCTATAATGGGTCTAATGAGTGTCGAGTAGAGGGGAACAATGACCTCTTTTTTTTTTCCTGGATGAGAACCCTTTTATGATGAGGTGTGCCACATAGAAGGACTTCCTGACTACTGTGGCGATGTATCAAAGGAGAGACTACTGTCTACCTGGGTCCCAAGGTCTCTTATCACACATTTGGTGTTAAGTAGACTGCTGTCTATGTAGTAGTTCATGGGTACAGAATTTTTACCAAAGGGGATGACGGTGCACTTTTTGGCATTGAGCTTGAGGCCATGGCTCTGACACCAGGCATCTGTCTCAGCAAGGCCCTTCTGTAGGATTTCCACATAATTTGGGGACTCTACTATGGTTCCTAGTCTGCAGTCATCTGCGAACTTCATTAGTCAGAGGCCTTCTGTGTTAGCCTGTACTTTAGAGAAGTAGATACCAAACAGGAGAGGTCCCAGGACTGAAACCTGTGGTACTCCACTTCATTGGTTTGAGGTCAGATTTGGAGTGTGCAACTTTTACAGTGTGGGTTCTGTCAGTGAGCCAGTTGGCAACCCATCTTGTGACGTAGGGATTTATACCGAGTTTAGTGAGTTTAGCTATAATTCCAGAATGGGGTATGGTGTTGAAAGCCTTGGCAAGATCAAGATAGGCTGTGTGAACCATCTTACCCTCATCTATGGCTTTGGTGACTGCCTCAAAGAAGTCGATCAGGTTCAGGAGGCATGATCTGCCTTTCACAAACCCGAACTGGGTGGGATCCAGAGTTTGGAGGTTACCAATGTCTTTGTTGATGAGTTCCATGGCCTTGTAGACCAGGCTCATCAGGCTAATAGGGCGATAGTTCCCAGGATCAGTGGTGGCTCCCCCTTTGTGGAGTGGGATAACTGTTGCTGTATGTCATTCAGTGGACACAAAGCCTGATGTGAGGCTATGATTGAACATGGTGCTTAGGTGGGGAGCCAGTTCATTTTGAAGTTCATGTAAAATGCTGCCTGGGAAGTTGTCCAGTCCCATGGATGCTTGTGTTTTTGGCTTTAGAGAGTGCAGCTTTTACCTGCATAGTTGTGATTACAGGGACTCTGCATTCTTCCTGTATAAATATGGGCCTTTTAGGGGGTGGGGGGGTAAAGTTAGCACTGAACCTATCTGCCAGGTTGTTGGCAATATCAGTTGGTTCTGTAATTTTTGTGCCGTTGTGCTGTAACTCAGAGCAGATCAGGGTTTTGTCATTGAGATTCTTGACATAGCTATAGAGTGCTTTGTGGTTGTCCTTAGAATCAGTGGCGATTTTGTTTTCATAGGTAGCTTTGGAGGATCTTATAAGGGATCACAGCTTCTTACTGAGGCTGACCAGAGAGCTCCTCCTCTCATGGGATTTTACTCTCTTTTGCAACAATTTCTTCCTTCTGTTGTACAGTTTGTTTATGGCAGGGGACCACCAAATTGGCTTCCTTTTTTTGGAGGATAGAGTCTTGGCTCCGTTTGGTATAGCACGATCCATGCACTCGTGTAAGTGCTTATAGAGAGCATTTGTGTAGGATTCAGCAGTGGTAACTATATTGTCCATCTGCATGGGTGTCATGAAGTTCACCACTTCTGTCTTAAGAAGCATGAAGTTGGCTTTGGAGAAATTTTTTACCGTGGTTTCCTTAATGAGGGGTTGGGGCGGGATGTGGATATCAAGGGTGATTAGCTTATGGTCGGATCGGGCCAATGAGGAGTTGACTTCAGGTGTGGAACACTGGTCACTCATGTTGGTAATGACTCGGTCTAGGATATTGTTGCCCCTGGTGGGGGTGTGGATAAGTTGATCCAGGGCATTGGAGTTTATGAATTCCAGAAAGCGTTGTGTGAAGGAGTTGGTACATGAGTAGTTTTTAAATGGTTAACCACTTAACACCCCCTTAACCCCCCCAATCTACCTTTTGGATTAAGATGGTGAGGGGGTTAACCCCCCTTACAAATGGATTTAACTAAAAAAAATAACAGAATATTTCAGAAAGTGTAGTTTCACAGCCATTGCTACTGTAACAATCTATATACTTCTCTGACAGCTATATAAATGTACTGGTGAAGTCCAGTGTTCTAAACTTAATGCCAGAGAGGCAATGTCAGTTTTACATTTTTACATGCTTTCTTACACTTGCCATCATATTGGGATTAGCTAACAGCCTTCTTGCAGAACATGAATTTAACTGAGAACAGAAATGGGGAAGATTTGGGTGCAGGTAGTCTTGGAGTTCAATGTTACCTTTAGAGATGAAAAAAAATAGTAAAGGAGTGATGGATGGCAATTAGAGATGGAAGACTCAGAACCAGAGGCAAATACTTGATTTTAAGTGGATAGTCCTTTTAAAGGTAGTTATGGTCAATGAATGGCTCATGGCCTGAGATTGAGGTTTGCTTGTAGGTGGATATTTGTTAAAAGCAGGTATGATTAGTGAGGTCTGGGGGGAAACTAAGAAGCAAGCATGTCTGTTAATTGCTGCAAAACTAGATGTGTTGTGAATACAAAGGTGGTTATATTGATAGTGTGTGTGCCATAAGAAGAGCTTGAAGAGATGTGTACCCATTTCAGTTTGTTTGGAAAGGCAGTGGTTTTCCAGAAAGGGGGAGAGAAAAAATAGATTAACATTATGAAGAATTACCTGACTTGTATGAACTTGAATTAAAAGAATGTTCCTTAACAGTGAAGGCATTATTTGTTTGGGAAAGAAGTATTTTTCATAAAATGGAAAGAAAAATGTAGGGATACATCAGACAGTGTAGTGTTGGAAAATAAAGTTTTGAATGGGATCTGACAAGGTGATAGCAGGAGGCAAGTAAAGGTAGCCACGAAACTGAAGGATGATGCCAGTAGAAGCAGATATTTGTTGGAAGGGGAGAGGGAGAAACAGAAATGGGTGCAAGCTGCTCTGTGTTGTTCAGCCAGGTTGCCCTCTAGCACCATATTCATTGCTTAGACGTTTTCTGCTGTTATAGCTCATGTAAATACTTCCTGTATACCTAAAAGATGAAGTGTTAAAGCATTATTGTCTATAATGTTTACTGATTTCCTGACAAAACTACTTCTTTTCATTGATGACTCGTTTTCTAACAAGCATTAATAATACAGCCTAGACTGTTTAGTAATATAGTTAGATGGCCCTTTATTTGTCTACTTTTAAACATCTTTATTAAGTCGGTGTGTACATAATGGCATAGGTGCACATACATTAATAGAGCAGAAAACAAATCACAGTAACATTTTCATTATTTGCATGCATTTTACATACATATTTTATTTTCAAAACATTATCGTTCAATCCAACATTATTTAACGTACACAACTCCTGTCATACTGTAAGTTTCACTCCAGCCCCTCCTCCTGATCATTTTTCTGGATGTATTGTTTTTAAAATTCTATTTATTTGTATGCAATTTGCTCTTTCCCTTTTCTAAAGATCTCACCTTCAGTTATTTTATCTCTGTTACAATATCCATTATTTAAATAAGGTGGTTTAGATTTTTATTTCTATTTTCTAGCAATTGCTTTATTGGCACACAATAGCAATAGACTTGACAAGGCCTTACTGTGTCTAGGCAACTGAGATCCGGTGTTTCAGTTCAAAAGAATAATTTCCTTAGTTACAACCATAAGCTTCTGTAAGGAAGTTTTAAAATCTGCCAACTCATTATACTCCCCTCAAAAACATGCTTCCATTTACCTCTTTAATTCCCATCACACCTCTATCATTTGCTGTCTACCTGAGGAAACTGCTGTTATGGAACAGACTCCCCATCCACATAACAAAGTTCCTCCCTGTCCATTTTCAAGCACAACTTGGATATATGGATGGGAACAGCAAAATTCAAACTAGAGCTGCCCCCATGTACTAATTAATGGACTGATTCAGCTACTAAATGCTTTATCCCATGCATGGATCTCCTTAAATTATTTATGGTATGATCCAAGTTGTTCTCATTAGAGGTAATATATAATTACTGACCATTTGATTTGTAAGACCAATCTATAACCAAATGGGATAGGTTATTTCAAGGACAGAAAAGGAAACTGTCTAGGCTTAAAATGCCCCCCCCCCCCCTCCATGGGCAGCTAGCCTTGTACTTGCCTATGAACCTGTGAGGAAACATTCTCTGAAGACTGCTTAGTGTATAAAAATATATAATGCAAACACAATTCTAAACCATTTAGACTTTGCTGCATACTTGGGGTGATATAGATGTCCTCCCAATTTTCCTTTGTGAGATGCCTTTCCAGACTCTATGGTTGATTCTTATAGTTACTGTGCAGTATTTTATATACCATACTAATTTTCCATTTTT
Organism: Protopterus annectens; assembly: GCF_019279795.1. Lineage (NCBI taxonomy): Eukaryota > Metazoa > Chordata > Ceratodontiformes > Protopteridae > Protopterus > Protopterus annectens. The sequence goes on along the minus strand of NC_056741.1, from coordinate 735,532,767 downwards.
AGCAACAACTTCTATTCTAGACTTGAGTAAAACCTCTACCTGAGCTGGCCTTTCACAAAGCACTCTTCTACTCCCTTCTCATTGTCTGTACTCTGATATTGATCGCTGGTATGGGTTTCACATACTAAGAATATTCATCACAAAGCACTCCCCTACACCCTTCTCATTGTCTGTACTCTGATATTGATTGCTGGTATGGGTTTCACATACTAAGAATATTCATCACAAAGCACTCCCCTACACCCTTCTCATTGTCTGTACTCTGATATTGATCGCTGGTATGGGTTTCACATACTAAGAATATTCATCACAAAGCACTCCCCTACACCCTTCTCATTATCTGTACTCTGATGTTGACAGCTGGTATGGGTCTTGCATACTAAGAATATTCATCATGTGATATGCTTGCCTCACGTACATACTTAAGTGCAGAGTTGGGGGGTGGCCATGAACTGAAAACTGCTTGGGGTACCCAAGGTACACTTAACTGCAACTGCAGTTCAAATAACTCATCCACTAAAAATCAGTAGCATTGAACTAAACAGAATGCAGTTAACTACTACAACTTGGTCATATGATTCTTTTTGCTTAATAAAGTAAATATTTAGCAAGTATTTCCTGAAAATAAATAAATAAATAAATAAATAAGGCCACAGAATATATATGTTGGGAAGGAAGAATTACTGCATTGTCTGTGTTTGCTAGATAGAAGCTGGAATATAATGAAACTTTTAGTTATGTACTTACCATTACTTTGGATGTATGGGATCCATCTCGCCTACATTCATAACAGATGGGTTCGGAGCCGATCCGTTGGCTCCGACTCGGCCACTATACTAGAATGAAGTCTCTCATTGGCTGGGCTACCCCTTATCCCACAATGCACCACACCTGCTTCCCCAGATCTTGTTTGTTCGCTTTATACATTCATACAGATACAGAAAAAACATATACCAATAACTGTAACCAACTAGAGACCTTCCATAGGAGAGGTTAGCAAGATCTATATTTCCTCCAAATCCAAAAGGTAGGGGGAAGGAGGGTGGGTATGTATGAATGTAGGCGAGATAGATCCCATACATCCAAAGTTATGGTAAGTACATAACTAAAAGATGTAATGGGATCCTATCTTGCCTACATTCATAACAGATGGGACAGCGTCCCTAGCACCTAAAAACCCTGGGTGGCTCATTGGAACACACTCCTGAGAACTGCGGAACCAAATGAAGCTCTGCCTCGGGAAGCCACATCAAGCTTGTAATGAGAAATGAAGGTGTGCGGAGAAGACCAAGTAGCAGCCGCACAAATATCATCTATTGAAACTTTGGAATGAAAAGCTACAGAGGTGGCCATAGCCCTGGTAGAATGAGCTTTGACTGGGAAAGGCAACTCCTTGCCTGAGTGGGAATAAATGAAAGAGATGCAATCCTTAATCCATTTAGCAGTAGTGGCTTTGGCAACTGGAAGACCCAACCTATTCTCCGCAAAGGACACAGTTGGTCAGATTTTCTAGTCTGAGTGGTCCTAGCCAAGTAAAAACGTAGTTGCCTGTGAACATCCAACTGGTGAAAGGTATATTCTGCTCTAGTAGAAAAATTTGGAATGAAAACTGGAAGCTCCAAAGATTGCTGGATGCACAAAGGGGATGCTACCTTAGGCAAAAAGGATGGATTCAATCTAAGGGAAACTCTGTCTTTGTGAAAGATCAAATACGGAGGGGAAGAACAGAGAGCCTGAAGCTCTGAAACACGCTTAGCAGAAGTAATAGCCACTAGAAAAGCCATTTTCCATGACAGGAATTTGATATCACAAGTGGCTACCGGCTCAAAGGGATGGGCAGTTAAGGAGGCCAGAACCAAATTTAAGTCCCAAGGGGGCACGGGATGAGCCGCAGGAGGCCTGAGGAGCCAGGCTCCCCTAAGAAAGGACTTGCAAAGTCTGTTAGCCATTAAAGAGGGATCTACAGCAACATGAAAATTAGATATAGCCACCAGTTGAACTTTAAGTGTGGAGACTGAAGAGCCAGAATGAAATAAGGAAGCCAGAAATTCCAAGACCTGCGGAACTGAGGCCGTAAGAGGATCAACGCCTCGCTGTTGTGCCCAACAAAAAAACCTTTTCCATTTGCTGGAATACAGCTTAATGGTAGATGGCTTGTGGGAAGAAGACAAGATGTGCATTACTTCCGAAGAAAGAGAAAGATCTCTAATTAAGGATGGAAGTGGAGTAACCAAGCAGCCAGTCGCAGCGACCGGAGGGACGGATGAGGGAGTCCCAACTGATTGAATAACAGATTCGGTACTGGGTCCAGAATCCAAGGGCCCTGTGCCGCATACTTCTGAAGAAACGGGAACCAAACCTGACGGGGCCAATGTGGGGCGACCAAAATCATGTCGCACCCGACATGGAGAGCCTTCTGAATCACCCTCGGGAGAAGGGGAATCGGAAGTAAGGCATAAAGTAGACCCGGGGGCCAAGTGTGGGCTAGAGCGTCCCTTGGAGACTGTCCCTGAGAGGGCGTCAGAGTGAAGAACTCTCTGCACTTCGCATTGTTGGGGCTGGCGAACAAGTTGCAACAAGGGAGGCCCCATTTGGCGAAGATCAATGCAGCCATTTTGTTGTTGAGGGACCACTCGTGGGGCAACAGGAGAGTCCTGCTGAGCCTGTCTGTAATCACATTGGCTTTCCCCGGAATGTGCGTGGCTACTAAGAAACGTCGAGAGGCTATGGCCCAGTGCCATACTCTCATGGCCTCCCTGCAAAGGGGGTAGGACCTGGTTCCACCCTGCTTGTTTATGTGCCAAACTACCGACATGTTGTCGGATAGAATCGCAATAGTACCCTGGGGGAGAGCATGATGAAGTGCTTGTAAAACCAGAAGCACTGCTCTCATTTCCAGGACATTGATGTGAAGGTGCGCTTCGCAATCCTGCCAAGTGCCTTGGACAGTCCTGTCCAGATAATGACCCCCCCACCCTATCTGGGAGGCGTCCGTGGTCACTGTGGCAACAGGAGGCTGAAGAGCGAAAGGACGCCCCCGGTCCAGGTTGGACCGACATAGCCACCAATGGAGATCTTGACGACAACTGTCCGTAATCAGAATTAGGTGATCCAAGGGAAGTTCTTGGTATGACCACTGAACCGATAACAGCCATTGCAGCACTCGCATGTGCAGTCTGGCTAACGGTACTAGGAGGATGGTTGCAGCCATCGTACCCAATAACTGAAGAATCTGTCTGGCAGGAACTCAAGATTTGGGTAACAAATTTTGGACCTGAGATTGTAGAACCTGAATTCTCTCTGATGGCAAAAATGCCCGCATACTTTTTGTGTCTAACTCTGCGCCTATAAAGGTGATATGCTGAGATGGCCGCAGCACAGATTTTTTCCAATTGAAAGAGATTCCTAGCGACAGACCCAAAGTTACTGTGGCCATCAATGCTCGAATCAGTAGATGCTTGGAGGTGGCAGTGAGGAGCCAGTCGTCGAGATAAGGAAACACTTGGAATCCGAGACTTCTCAAGTGAGCTGTCACTACTGCCAGACATTTGGTAAACACCCTGGGGGCTGTGGTGAGACCAAAGGGCAGTGCACGAAACTGGAAATGACTGGTTCCTAGGTGGAAGCGCAAATGACTCCTGGACTCCTGACGTATCAATATGTGATAGTAAGCGTCCTTGAGGTCTATGGAGCACATCCAGACATCCTTCTCCAATAACGGGAGAATGGACTGAAGGGTGACCATCCGGAACTTGGACTTCTTCACAAAATGATTCAAAAGGCTGAGGTCCAAAATGGGCCTTACGTCCCCTGTCTTTTTTGGCACCAAAAATAACCTTGAGTAAGTTCCTGATCCAATCTGGTCGGCGGGGACGGGCTGGATGACCCCTTTTTTTAGCAGCTTTGAAACTTCTACGGCTGCCAGATCCCGTTGACTGGGTGGCACATCCGGGATTCTCCTTGTAGGAGGAGGGGGCTTGAAAAAGGGGATGAGGTAAACTCTGGTTACAATGCGAAGCACCCACTGATCCTTGGTTATTGATTCCCAAGCCTGTGGGTGTTTCGCAAAACGACCCCCAACTGGCTCCGGAGAAGCACAGCCGGGCCACATCCTAGGGACGTTGAGGATAGGAGGAACCATGAAAGGATTTGCGGTCTCCAGAGTTACGGAGGCCTCTACCACCTCTAGGATGGCATCTTCCTGAGTCCCCCCCCCCCCTGCCTCTGGAGGGGGGATCACTCGGTGGAGTAGAGAAGAACTTTTGGGATTTTCTGAACCACATTTTCCCTCCTCTCTGGGCCTTAGGATAAGGTCTAGAGGGAGCGGAAAAACGGACCCCAACGGCAGACAAGGTCTTGCCCTCCTGCTCGCACCGAGTAAGTGTATCCTTCACCTTGGGTCCAAACAAAGAAGACCCATCAAAGGGGGCATCGGCGAAGGAAGACTTAAAGGCCTCCGCGAATGTACACAAGCGTAACCAGGCCTGTCTCCTAAGAGCCACTCCTGTGCCCGCTGCTCTACTCGCCCCTTCGGCTGCGTAGGAGATGAGCCTCATGGACGAGTTGACAGTAGAGGTCAGGGTAGTCATCTGGGCGCCTACAGTCTGTGCGAACGCCTCAGGAAGGTTACCCGCAAGAGACTCTCCTAACTCCTTGAGGAGGTCCCTTTGGAGCCTTGTAAAATGACAAAGATAGTTCAGAGACCGCATGGTAAAGGTCGCTGAAGAAAGGGTACGCTTCCCGTACCTATTCATGCTCCTAGAATCCTTATTAGGAGGATGAGTAGACGTTGAAGCCTCTGCCACGTCTTGCTGAGTGGCAGATGCCACCACCATACCACCATAGCATCAACTGCAACACCTTTAGTAAGGAATTCTTTTTGGGGAGGAGCTGAAAGAAACTTATTGGGCCTGGCGGGCACCGGTTCCGCTGTGTCAGGATGCTCCCACACCCTTCGAGAGATTAAGTCCAATAATTCGTCGAAGGGTGGAGACACCCAGGAGGAGGAGGGCAGGGCCCCAAAGGCCTTGAGGAAAACTGACTCCTCAGCGGAAGGGGCTTTGGACTGCCAATCGCCTCTCTGTCTCAAGATCTCAAGGATATCCGAGAAAGAGACGTCATCCGAGGATGATTTAGGGGACCCCTCCGCATCCTCGAGGTCAGTATCTGAAGTAACGGATTCATCCTGGGAATCGACGTGCTTCCTCTTACACAGTTTCTTCCTTGGGGGTTCATCCGAAGCAGATTCAGAAGGACCCCCTGGAAGAAGGGAACCCCCCAAGGGGGTATCCTCAGGCCCCAGGGCCCCACTGTCGCGGGAAAGAATGTCTCCAGAGGCACCAGTACCCAAAACTTGGGATGGTGGGGTAGAAACTTGCTGAACCGGCAAGGTCATGGCCAGCGCACTCCTCATGGCCTCAAAAGCAGGACCTCCAGGCTCTGCAGAGGGCACTTGTTGAGAGACCACGGCGGTACCCGGAATGCATGTGGCAGATGCTCCGACGGGAAGACTGGGCATCGAAGAGGCGAGCTCTACAGTGTTGCCCTCGGCCCCCACCGAGGAAGATCCGGTACCAAACCCTGACACCGAGGACAGGGTAGGAATGAAAGTCGGAGCAGAGGAACTCCGAGGGGGTCCCAGCTCCGACTGGATGATTCCGCTCCGTTCCACCTGCACCAACTCCAAAGGCTCCAAGGGGGTTGGAGGAGGAATCAAATGTATGGGATGTGGAGTGGGCTCCGAAGCTGCATGGGCTGGAGCCGAGATCATTTTGGTAAAAACTGGGGACTGGAACAGCCTCTGGATAACCCTATCCAAATCCGAATCAGATAGGCTAGAGGATTTGGAGGAAACAGATTGGGGCCGAGAAGACATCTGCCTCGGCTCCGATAAGGCAGGAGATCGGCTCCGAAAAGGTTCCAACACTGTCGGAGCCGAGACCGGAACCGGCTGCAACAGTGTCGGCACCGAAGGAAGCTTCGGAGCTGAGGGGGAAGAGTCTGAGCCGAAAACCTCCATCGGCTCCGAGATCAATGGAGCCGAGGCAGGTGAATGGCCTCTCGATGCACTAACCTGCGGCTCCGAAACCAATGGAGCCGAGGAGAGAAGCACCGAGGCAGACTCTTCAGCCATCGGCTCCAAAGCCATTGGAGCCGAGGAAGAAGAAGTCGAGCCTTGTTTCTTAGTTGTCGGATCCGACGGGCTGGTCGGAGCCGACAATCTATGCTTTTTAGACATCGGGCCCGACGGACTGGTCAGAGCCGACGATTTCTTCTTTTTGGAAGATGGAGAAGAAGCCAAAGATTCTTCAAAAGAAGGCTTAACCAGACCCCTGAGTATCAATTTATTTTTCCTCTCCTGGAGAACCCTGGAGGAGAAAGCGTGACATACACTACAAGAATCCTGTAAATGTTTAGGGCCTAGGCAGTACACACAGATAGCATGGCTGTCTGTAATAGACATCTTATTATTACATTTTGCACACTTCTTAAAACCCGACTTTTGCTCCTTAGACATTTTGACAAGAAAGCACAGGTGACTAGTAATAACACAAAGGGCAGGTGACTAGTAATAACACAAAGGGCAGTAACTGAAGTATGGGCTGAAACCCTCTAACTTAAACGGGCTTAGCCTGCCACAGCAGTGAAATAGAGAAAGGGAAACTACGTGGGCTAAAGCCCTCTAACTTAAACAGACTTAGCCCAAAACTAACTCTGTCACACCATTAATAAGGGAAAAACCTAATAACTTAAAACGGGCCTTGCCCAGTCCACAAGAAGCGCGAGAAACAATAGAAATAAATTTTCTCCAAACTAAACACAAACACTCACAAAGCTGTTTAACAGATTCCTGACAGAAACCCTATGTAAAAACGACCAAAAGGTCAAGACAATCACTTGGCTCCAGCCAAGTCGAGACCACGTCCATCTTGAAAAGCGGCAAACAAGATCTGGGGAAGCAGGCGTGGTGCATTGTGGGATAAGGGGTAGCCCAGCCAATGAGAGACTTCGTTCTAGTATAGTGGCCGAGTCGGAGCCGACGGATCAGCTCTGATCCCATCTGTTATGAATGTAGGCGAGATAGGATCCCATTACATCCTGTCTGCACTAACAGCAGGGGCCTGTGTACTGAAAGTTCTAATAATGTGGGAAGCCTACTGCACTGGGGATTGCGCAAGCATTACAGTACTGAAGTAGCTGGGAAACATAAGCCATAATGCATTATATAGAATCATGAAGTTTATATCACATGGGATCGTCCATTACTAACGGTTCAGAGAGTACATGCATGAAAAGCAGATACAGCAGTTCATCAAAAGAAACAAAAGTAGCATTGATCATTGAAATTGCTATACTCAGCGTTTTCAGTGTCTTGCGTAAAGAGAGAGACAAAGTCATAAAATGCCAGGATTTGCAGGCAGAAATAAGGGCAGTGTCGAAGAAAGATACCCAAATAGTTCCAGTAATAGTAGGATCAATGGGTCTCATAAAAAATTATTTACAGTCATATTTAGATATGCTACTGACACAATATAACTCCATATAAATTACAGAAGTCAGAGTCAGCTCTGGGCACACCTGCAAACTTCAAAGACTGAGACAATGAACTTTAATCATACTTCGACTTGGGAATGAGGCCTATTCCTGTCATGGTACTAGAAACCCAAAAGACTTGCAGAAATTAATCCATGTGAAAACTCTATTTGAAATTACCATATTCACATGTGATCATGCCAGGTTTGCAATGACACATGTACATAAGTTGTAATTCTTGGTTTAATGCTCTAAATGCATTTCACTCCAAGGTAGACAGATAAGTAAAGGCGTTAATCAGATTAATTTCTGGTTCACTGCACCATCAGTGATTTTGCGTTAAGATTTATGATTTGTTTAGAGAGCCAGAGATGGTTACCTTTTTGGTATTTTAATGCCATTGTACAGCACTAAACCACTTATAGTTTTGAACTGTGTGTGTGTGTGTGATGTGTTTTGCATTTGAAAATAATCCAGTGTTTTAGAATTTTCCTATAAACAGTTAGTTCTTTGGTTGCCATAACCAGCTGCAACTCCATAAGCTTACAAAATAATTGTAATAAGGAAGGTCATCTTGTGAGCACCCTTTGAAAATGAGACCATGGTAAAAAGAGATAAATGCAGAATTTTGTATTACAGAAAAAGAAATGCTTTTATATGCAGAACCCTAGCACACAGTTAGTCACGAGAACAATCTGATTTTCCATCATAGCATTAAAACTCTCTAAACCGTTAGCTGAACACTTTATGGAAAGAGAACCAAGACAGCTTTTATGTATGAATGATTGCAAAACCACTGCTTGATTTCCTGAATTCTTGATGGCTGGCTGGTGGGTAGTGAGCACTGTTGGTCTTGGTCCCAGGACTCCCGTTTTTTTCCTTTGGTAAAAGTACTTTTTCCCACTACATTTATATACTGGAAATCTGCCATGGAGTGCTTCCTTCAGTGATATCCTGTAGTCACTGAAGAGGAGATCTCTGTAAATGAAACATTTTCTCCAGAGTCCATTTTGCCTCCCTGTGTACACACAGGTGACCATTATTACTGAAGTTCTGCCTAGCTGTACTGTATAAAGCATCCATTACTGTTTCATGTCCTTATTCAGGATTTTCTGTTGTTCACATTTGCCCTACTACTTGGGTTTCTTTATGAAAGAAAATAAATGGTTTTGAACCCCTCCCCCTCGGAGGGTTGTGAATCCATTAACCAGCCTGAGTTTTACACTGCGCTTTGAAGAACGAGTCAGATTTAGAAGCTGTGGTTGGAAACAACATGACTATATATAACATTCTGGGAGGTGGGCAGAGGGTAGATGATGTCATGCATTTGGCATTTTTTTAGCTGCTGCAGTTTCCACTGTGATCTTGGTAGAGAGAGTTAATAATAAAAATGTTTTGTAGCAGAGATCTTAGATGAAGAAATGCACAAAAAGTTTAAGATGTATATGTTAAAACCATCTCCTGTTGTAGTTGATGTGCTTGCCTGCAGCCTTGACAGAAAAGGTTCAAACGAAATGGCAAGTCATTCCTTTGCATAAAAGCTAGTTATCCCCACATATCTGACAGGACTAGTTATGTCAACTGTTGACTGATATGAAAAGATCTGACACTTGTTAGTTATGGTCTGATTTTAAAAATAGAAAATGCTAAGTTTGTGAAAGTGAAACCTGGAGTTTATGAAAAGAAATGCAAATACAATGTTTTGAGCCATGTGAGACAAGACTTCCTGATGTCAGATTTCAGTTACCTTTCTTTTTTTGTGCCAGATGTTATATCTGCAGTTAGTGTTACCATGGTTGGGTTGTCATAGCTGGTGCCTTGAGTATGACTGCTTTTCCTCTACCTTATCTTTCCAGGTGTGATTAAATGTATGTGCCCTGGGAGCTAAAATTTTTTCCAGACAGTCTCATTACATAATCTAGAAGAATCTGTCCACATAAGTCACTTGTGGTTTTGTATACCACTAGTTCTCTTGCCAATGAACTTAGTTTATATGAAGCTGTGGGTTACTGCCATTTCCAATTCCCAAACTGGGACATTGTCCTGTACAACCTATGTTTTCAGTAGGAAAACTATAACCTCAACTAATGCAAATGTCTTATTTGCTCTTCATTATCAAAATAAATGTAAAAAAAGTTATAGAAGTGTAGTGTTATAATATTTCAAGGCACTTTTGATATAATGTCGTAGTTTTTGCATAACATTTACAGGAAGGATAAAGATATTTTCCTTCTAAAATACTAGGGCATTTGCTATTTTTAATGTTTTTTTACAAGACATGCCTGCCCAAATGAGGACTGTCTTCTTAAAAAAGGACAGATAATGTTTATGAAACAATGCCTGCATTTACACACACACACATATATATATATATATATATTTATTTATTTATTTTACAAATAAACTTCAAGGAAAATTTTATAGAAAGGAACAACGATGATACAATTAAAATAGTTAAGCTCTTTCATCCCTCATTACTTGGGACTTCATCAGAGCCATTAAATAAAACAATTAAAAGTCTGTATGTATTTTTTTTAAAACGGTCATCAGATACTTAATAATTTAAGGTTTAAAGAGACAGTATACTGAAAAACGCTAGTTCACATAAATCACTTAAAAGCTCATGAAAAAAACAACATATCGACACTGAATACAAATCTTACAATATTGAAATCCAGTGAGAATACAAAATCAGCCACCCTGTTTTTTAAAAAGAAATGTATGATTAGACTGTGATCATGTTAAATATCTCCCTCATAGTAAAAGCTTAAAAAAAATACTATTAACTTAGCATTGCTGCCTCACAGCAAGAGGTTCTCCGGTTCGATCCATGGCTGGGGTGCCTTCTGTGCGGAGTCTGCATGTCCTCCCTGTGGTCGCGTGGGTTTCCTCCGGGTGCTCCGGTTTCCTCCCACAGCCCAAAGACATGCTGTAAGTTGATTGGACACTCTAAATTGGCCCTAGGTGTGAGTGCGTGCATATGTGTGCCTTCTGTGGAAGGTTGGGGCTGGGCTGGCAACTCGACACTGTAAAACTCCACTGCCAATCATGAGCAGACAGGTGGTCCGCTGTGGTGACCCCCAACCGGGAAAAGCTGAAAGAAGAAGAAGAAGAAGGAGATTATCTGTGAAAACATACCCATAACATTAAAAATACTTAAAAAGTCATAAATAAAACGCACAAGAACCACTTTAAAAATAGTCTTATTTTTTATAAATATGCATGTGTGTTATAAATCAGCTGCTTTAATTTTCAAAACCGGGGTGATCGAAATATGATCATTTAAACCTAGTGTATATGCCACTTTTAATCGGAGCTGCCAAATAAGCTCTCTTTTTTTCTATCTCAGTTTCCGAAGAACCTCCCCTCAAACTCTTTGGAACCATTTCTAATATACTAAATAAAAACTTTGTAAAAGAGGGGCAAGTAAGTGTGTGTTTAAATGATACATTATTAGTGTTACCTTTGGCAATCGCAATGGGGTATGCTCATAAATTTGCTTACGAAACTGCCTTTCGATCTTTCCTATGTAAAAATTATTGCAACCTGTGCATATTGCTAAATATACTAACCCTTTAGTAGCACAATTGTCCTCGCCCAACTCGGCCTCTTTTCTTGGGGACCCTAAGCAAAGTTTTTGCTGTTCTAAAATAAAACAACATTGTTTGCATGCCCCACATTGCCTGGTGCCTTTCTTTCTATTTGCAAACTTAGTTCTTGGATGTTCAAATACATATTTCAGGTTCCTCACAATTTTTAATACAAACTTGGGGGCGTCATCGAAAATTGTAAAGCTTTCCGTGTCACCCCTAAACACACTCCAATTTTTGGCCATTATATTCTTAATTTCTTTTGTGTAGGAGCTAAAAGGTACCAATATAGAGCTGGAAAAGACTTTAAGGTTAAATGAATTCCCCTGTAAGGTGGATGTGTTTAAAACCACATCTGTTCCAAGCAAGGGTTTGTATTCGTTACCCCACCATTGATGTATACCTTCACTAATTCTGTACAACAAATCTAATGGGTACCCTCTTTCTTGGAACATTTTAATCAAAATACTAACTTTTGACTTGAAATTCAAAAAGTTGTAACTCATTCTGGCTATCCTAACAAGTTGCCCCTTAAAAATATTCATCTTGGTATATCCTGGATGACAACTGTTGAAATGTAAATAACTGTTAGAAAATGTAGATTTCCTAAGAATTTTTGATCCAAACAGCCATTAATATTGTCCTTAAAAATTGTAATGTCTAAATAGTCTATTTTGTATTAGAACGTTCGTGTGTAAATCTAAGAAAGGGGGTGGTGGTATTAATATACAATAAAAATTCATCTCTAACTGACCCATTGTCTTGACATGGAATAAAAATGTCATCCAAAAAGCGTAGGTAGTTGTACTAATTATATTTAAATCTGGAGTTTAGCACATAGTGTTTTCCCACCTGTACATAACTAAATTTGAGTATATAGGGGCACACCTGGCGGCCATGGTCACCCCTTTTAACTTGTCTAAAGAACTCCCTTTCAAGTGAAATGAAATTATTGTTTAATATAATTCCCATTACTTCTATAACAAAATTAATAAGTGTGTTATTAAAGTTTGAAAGTTCAAGTATGGCCTTGTGGAAAAATTCTAATCCTTCTTTATGAGGTATTGATGTAAACAAATCAATCACATCCAACGTTTGAAAAGCTACAGGATTCATTGAAATAATTTTGGTTGACTTTTAGTCAAAAATTCCCAGGAATATGAGTATGTGTTCCACTGGACTTGGTATACACTACATGAGCCTTTTTAGTTGTTCATAGTGTGTGTATGTATATATGTATATGTATATATATATATATATATATATATGTATATATATGTATGTATGTTTATATATATATATATATATATATATATATATATATATATATATATATATATATATATATATAGTTTTATTTATGCTTTGTTAATCAGGTTAGTGGCCTATTTCCAGGGAAGATGCAAGATGGTTTTTATACTACTAGGGGAAATTTGGTCAGGGTATCGGGGAACTTCCCCTATTCTTTGACACATGCTGTGGGATCTTGTACAGCCATCTGAGCTGCCACCAAGTCAAGCAGATAGGAATTCAGTTTAATGTCTTATTTGAAGGACAGCACATTCAGGATTGTAGCTTCTCCATATGCTGGATAGCAATGTCAGCAATCAATCTACCTGGTTTGGGAATAGAACCCACAGTCTTCTGCTCCAAAGACAAGTGTGCTACTTGCTGTACCACTAGTACTACTAAATATGTGTGTGTATGTATGTATGTATGCATGTAAAAAAAAAATGTGTGTGTGTGTGTGTGTGTGTGTGTGTGTGTGTGTGTGTGTGTGTGTGTGTGTGTGTGTGTATCTACAGATATATATATATATATATATATATATATATATATGTATATGTATGTATGTGTGTGTGTATATGGGTTTCCTCCTTATCAAATGTGTGTGTTTGGTCAATAGCTGTTTAGTTAACCATTTATGATCAAGCTAAGCAGCTGGTTGGCAGGTGTCAGAGATCAAACAATTCCGAAGAATGGGAAATATGCCCGTACCCCAGATTTGTGCAGTCCTGGAGTTATATATATAATTAGAAGGGGATGTGGGGGCTTTAGGGGGGCTTGCCCCCCTGCAAAAATACTGTTTTCATTTGTTTTTTTTCTTTTGTTTTTAACTTTTGCATGTGCCAAGGTTGTTTCTCAGTGCATGAGTAGTTGCTTGTGAGCATTTTTGATGTTTAGCATGTCTATATTGGTTGTATTCCATGTTTCCTACTACTTCTGTAAAATTTTATATATATTTACATCTACTTCAAATGATTAGACTTTTAAAACTTCGAATTTCATATGGCTGTGACCATATGATTGAAGTTTCAAAACTTTGAACATCTAAAATAAAACCAAAAAAAAAAAAATCCTGGACATTTTTGCAGTGGGCAAGCCCCCCTGCACCCCCACACCCTCTACTATTTAAATATACCAACTCCAAAATCGCACTACAGTGAGGAAAAGGGAAAATTTACCATTTTGCGCTGTATGGAGATCTTCGTTCAGAACGTTCGAAGTTTTAAAACTTTGCTCATATGGTCTTGACCATATGAAAGTTGGAGTTTTAAAACTTCAATCATGTGAAGAGGACACGTGTGTGTATACACATGTACCCATATATAGATGGTTTACATACATTGGTTGAAAATTCATTTCATAGACTGAAAAAAGAAGCCAGTACATGTGATTGAAAATCAGCTAATCACATGTACTGCGTTTTCAGTGTGTGTGAGATTGCAAGTACAGTGGGGACTGGGGAATTTGTCCTTTCCTCATCGTATTGCAGTTTTGGGGTTGGTACATGTAATGTGCTGAGGAGGCAAAAATATTATTTTGCTTTGCTTTTTGTATTTTTCGGTTAGTCAGTGGTCAAACAGTTGTGTTCAATCACTTGTTTGATATGTTTATTTTTCAATAAATGGACATATAAGTTCATAGTGGGTGCTGTCTTTGTTTTGTGTATGTGAGGTTGCTGTGGGTACGTTTTTAGGAGGCCTTTGTGGTTTAAGTAGGTTGCTTTTAAGAGCTTCATATGTTAGTCTTTGTGTTTGGCCTGATGTCTGCATGCAATAAGTTTAGCTTTGTGCTATGTGGTACTGACAAACTGCTTATTAATTGTACTGTGTGAGAGTTGGTCTCAACACAACTGCAGGCAGTTAGGATTTAATGAACCTTAGCACCTTCTCTTACCAGAGGGTATGTATTCCTGGGTAGTATTAACTCAGAGGCTGCTGTATTCAATACATTTACTACAGGCTTCTCTTGGTAAACACCCTGGATAGAACCTACAGCAACTAGATGCAACAGACAGCCAAGATGCACAAAAGTGATGAACAGGTTCTCAGATTTGTTGGTGAAGTCCCATACACACTGCCCAACAGAGACAAGCAAGAATCAATGTCCCTCTTCTCCATTTTCCACTAAAACAAAAAGTCTCCTGCATCTCTCTCTCAACCTCTTAGCACAAGTAATTTGACCAAATCCGATAATAATGTTGGGACAAAGGCCCAAATATAGGGAAAGATTTTAAATGTTGCTCTTATAAACTTAGAAAATTGCTAGACCTAACTGGTGTAGTGTTAGAATGCATTTACTGAAGGATTTGAAGCCTGAAACACAAATGTCTGTCAGTATTTAGTGACTTTAATCCCTAGTGAGTTGTCAGAAAACACAAGTTTTATGAGGAACAGACCAAACGTATGATGTAAGAATCTGGACAGTTGAGATGTGTGGTTACACATTTCTTAGCTCATACTGCAGTGACTGTGGTTTCAAGCTCCTGCACATGTGCAGTACGTAACCACAAGTTTCCTTGGCTACATCATCTGGTTCCAGAGACTTGCAGGTCTACCACTGCATACGCATGTGTCTCTTTATTAGTTGAAACTGTTTATGCTTGCCATTTTGATTTTCATTTTACATTTAGGTTATCATTTTATAGATAATGCACAGCAGAAGTGCATAAGTACATCACAGACTGTTATTGAACAGCATCTACTGACAAGTTTTAACAAGTCTTGGTTATTGTTTCTCTGACTAACCAGTCAGCTTGACCACAGCATCTAACTACAGTAGTTCTGCTCTGAACTGTTTAAATAATTTAACAAAATACTGCCATCTCCGAAAGAATTATGTTTCCCTAGTTATGGCAATACTAATTACTGATGGCAGCAGTTGTTCTTTTTTGTGTCTGTTAAGTTGCCTGCTTCGGAGTTTATAATAGGTTGTAAGATGATCTATAACTCACTTAATCACTGCTTCTGAGTTTTTAATAGGCTGTAAGATGATCTATAACTCACTTAATCAGATCAATTTGTAATGCTCGGGTTACATTTGAAATAGCAGAGCTATGTTGTGTTTGGTATTAGAAGATATAGTCAGGGGAAACTTATGGTTATGCACTTGTGCAGGAACTTTAAGCTACAATCATTGTAGTCAGGGCTTAGGAACATGTGACTCAAATCTAAGGTGTACCACAGTCGTACATGGTAGCCAGTTATGAGGTTTGCCTTAACAAGGTGTAGAGCAAAAGCAGGCCACTTCCTTCCTGTGGCTCTATATTGTGACATTGTGGAAATAATATTAATGATTAGCTCGGTCATCTGGATTTGATGTAGAAGAAATGATAATGACAAGCTAGATCAAACTGAGTTAATTATACAACTAATTGGTGAAAAAGGATTTTGTAAATTAGTGTACTTGACTTGCTGCATATTGTAGTATCTTGGAGACACCTAAAACCATACAACTGCTTCTTGTATCCAACCTACCATCAAAAAAATCACTTCATATTAAAATAAGTCTATATACTTGAAACAACATAAGAACTTGTACTCAAAATAACCAACCAGATACTCCAGCTAAATCTGGATAACCATGATCCTAAACTATGTCCATCTTTTCACAAACATGTAAGATATCACTGCCCCCCCCCCTTTCTTGCTCTCTCGTACTCGCTTTACATCTTTTTTATCTCTAATTTCCAAAAACTCTATTGCTGTTAACTATTTCCCTGTATAAAGAATCACCCGCTCATGGCCGACTATTCCCCCATACGAGGAGTCATCCACTCATGGCTGACTACCCCCCCCCCACACACACACACACGAGGAGTCAACCACTCAAGGCTGACTATCCCCCCCCCCCCATAAGGAGTCATCCACTCAAGACTGACTTATTTCCCTGTATGAGGAGTCATCCACTCAGGGCTGACTGTTCCCTCCTCTGAGGAGTTATCCACTCAAGGCTGACTATTCTGCTGTATGAGGAGATGACTCAAAGCTGATTATTTCCCACCTCCCCCCTACAAGGAGTCATCTACTCAAGGCTGACTACTCTCCCTTATGAGGAGTCATCCACTCAAGGATGTCCACACTCTCTCTCCTTGTTGATTAACTCTGTGTATTTGAAATGAACTATAGCTATAGCTATTTATTGATGAGTACAATTTTTTTTTTATTATACTTTATTTAAAATACTCCTATTCTCCTGAAGTAGGAATGGTGCATTTCCTATAGCTTACTATTAGAAAGCTTGTTTTGGTATGGAAATATTAATGACAAACATTGATAAATGACTGTTTCAGTCTCTAAATGAGGTTTGGCAACAAACCAATTTGTCCAGGGGCATCTTCAGAAGGGGGTTAGATAAATATATTAGTGGGAGTTAAGAGGGTGAGGGGGGTGAAAGGGTTAAATTGAAGGTGGGATGACTTGAAGGAAATGAGGTAAAGGGTGGGGAGGGGCTTAAGGGGTTTACGCAAGTGTAGTTGGGTAAGGAATCACATTTTGGCATGAACTTGCTGCTGCAAGTTAACACGTCTAGACGACCTGTGGGTGATAGGCCTTCGACTATGCTCGGGTCTTGTTTGACATGTGCTCTGGTTTGCCAGAGAGGATGGGGAGGTGAAGACCTCGACTCAGCGACATGTTGGTATTACATTTATTCACTTTTAAGGTTGGTGTATTTCTGGAGGCTGATGTGGGAATTCTGCTTGTTTTTGTTTATTGTTGGATTGGGCCGCGGTTGCATGGTGCTTGAGGAAGCTGTGCAGAGGTGTGAGAGAGGGGAATGTGTGAGTGCATTCATGGCAGATGATGTACAGAGGGGTTCATGGCCTTTTGGCAGCCAGCTGTTCCTCCGTTTAGATTCTGGCCATGGATTTCTTGGTTGGATGTGTTGGTTGAGTGTGAGCGGGTGTTTCTTGAGAGTCCAAGACAGGTTATTTTGGTGTTGCGGCTTCCTGAATGCAGCTGATTTGGGTTTGTCATTTGTAAGTGTTTTGCATGGTTCTTGGAGTATGCCCATTGCTTTGAACCACCTTGCACTCTGTTGGCTGTCGGATAGATCCTTGGGGGAAGGACGTCATGTGTAGTGAGGGAAGTCTGGGTTTGCTGTGGAGAATTTGGTTCTTGTGATCTGTTGTGGAAGCAGTTCTGACATTTTCATGTTGTGAGATTGTTTTGGCTGCAGTTGATTTAGCGAGTGGAGTCTTTTGGGCTTTGGTGATGTGTTTTCTTGGGTTTGTTTGGTGTCCCCATTGTGACTTGTGCTGGACAGTTGGACTCTCGTGCTGATGCTGATCAAGCATGGAGGGTGGTGGTTTCATATTGCGGTTCTCTGGCAGTTGGGGGGAGTGTGGTTGGGCTGCAGGTGCTGTTTGTGAACTGTATTACTAAAAAAAAAAAAATTCAGTGGTGTGGTTGTCGCACTGTGCAGTTGGTGGGAGCAGAGATGTGGGCTATCCTGGGCTGTTGCTTACGGTGACGTTGACTGGGGAAGATTTGGGACACTGGTTCAGCAGTGCAGTCTTGTCATGATCCTTAGATTGCGGGGTTTGTTGCCCCAGCGATGGAGTTGTGCTTTCTCTGCTAATTGTTTGGGGAACTAAACTGTATATGCACATATTCTTGATGTAAGCATGATCACTAGTGATACATGTGGGATGACCCAGCATAAATAAGTAAATTAAAAATGGTAGAATCTTGTAATGCTGACATGTTGTATAAGACAGCATGGTGGTCTCTATGGTTGGGATCTGTTCTGTACAGTTTATGCTGATGAGGTAGGCATGCATTCTGAGTGTTGCTGCAGGCACAGGGTACAGCAGAGTGTGGACTCTTGGTCGCTGAGGTGTAGGGGGGTTCGTAGAAAGAGGGGGGAAAATTATGGGGATCTGCGCCGCCTGGTTTTTCTTTTGTTGCAGCCCCCCTCTCACATCGGGACAGCTGCATTTGCTCTGCTGCTGTGGGGAGTCATGGAGCCTGTGGGAAGAAGAAAGAAAAAAAAAAACAGAGGCGCACCAGGGCTATTGCTTTATTTCTTGTTGTATCTTGTTGTGAATCAGTGGGGTTGAAGTTCATGGCAGACAGTTGAGTGGGAGAGAGAGCAAGGGTGACTTGTGCAAAGAAACTGATGGGCTGCTGTAGCTTTCTGACGAGAATGAAGGTTTTCGCGGGCTGAGGGACACTTCAAGCAAGGGTGTTCGCGAATGTCAGATGCTGTGAGGATAGTCATGCGGCGGTAGTTGAGAATACTTATATGCAACTTTATAAATTTTGCAGGATGTCCTGTTTTGTTTTACTGAAATTCGTGTCCGTTTTCATGAGGTCATGGTTATGGCAGAATGTTAGCAACTCGTGGTAGGAGATAATGACAAACAGTTGAGTAGCAGTATTCATGTCCTGCAGGAATTTATGCTAAAGCAAACTGATTTAATTAGATATTTCTATATTATGGTATGGAGCGAGTGTTCTGGAGTGGCAGTAGGGTTGCGGCATACCAGTCAACTGTACAGAATTTTAGGTGAATACCCAGTTTAATTAATTTAAACTATATATAGTTTTAATTAATATATATTTTGACATGGCAAATCATACTATACTCATAAACATTCTCAAATCTCTGTCGCTTGACCCACTAGCTATAAAATGGTTCCATTCCTACTTAAATAACAGACATCAAGCTGTCCTCTGGAACACCGTTCTTTCTACCCATCTACCTGTTAATATTGGTGCCCCTCAAGGGTCCATACTTGGCCCTCTCCTGTTTTCTATATTCATCAATGACCTTCACCAAGTAGTTCCCCAAGCTACATGTATACAATACGCGGATGACTCCACACTTATATGCTCAGCCACATCTGTATCAGAACTTCACTCCCTTTCTCAAGACGTATTTAACTCTGTAGAAATATGGTTTACAAAACGCTGTCTCCTATTAAACCCTAAAAAAACTAAACTTCTCCTTTTTATACCTACCAGTAAATCTCCCCAATAGACTTCACTGTAACATCCAATAATGGTAAACTCCTATCCCAAGATCTTACTACCAAACTGCTAGGTATCACCATAGACAACAACCTTAACTATCAACAACATTTTGAAAACTGCTAATTAAAAAATAGGCTCTCTTTATAGGATCAAACCCTTCCTCACTCCTGCAACTAGAATAACTATTGCCCACACCCATCTAATCTCTACCCTTCTTTATGCCTCTTCCATATTTACCAATCTGTCAAAACATAACCTTAGGAAACTAGAAAACTCCTACAATAGCATAGCCAGGTTTGCCACAGGTAACCCATTCACAACACACCACTGTATTAAGCATCTAGGGTGGCTTGAATTACAGCAGCAGCTGAAATTTAATCAACTGGCCATCGCCCATAAAATACTTTATCAACCTGCCAAAAACACCCATCCTATCTAACCTTATTCACCCCTATTATAACCTGAAGTCCCTAAGATCTTCACAAAAACTTCTTGTATATATCAAGAAATCAAACAATAGAGCTGGAGACTCTCTCGTCTTTAATACTGTTGGAAAAACCTGGAACCTACTTCCCACACTTCCCTCTATTACTCTGTTTAAAAATAAACTTAAGCTCTTCCTGAAAACACATTGGATGTGCCCCTGTACTAAACCTGACTGACCAACTTAACTCTTATTACTTGATTCAACCTTACCTTCTCATCTCTATAATAATTTCATCTTAACAACTACTATTCTTCCTCTCCATCATAGTCTTGCTTATTACTGTATTCTCAAAAAAGTGACACATATTTCTACTAGATGTATTACTCAACTGCTTCTCCATTTCACTTTCTTTGTATCTTCCTTTATCTACATTTATACTATACTTTTTTTAGCTATTATTCTTTCTCAACATTTAATTGTAACTTCATTAGGAATTGTACTAAGTCTACTCAAATATGTTGTAGTTTTTTTTTATATATACTTTATATAAATTTATGACCTCTTAAAATTTCTGTTTTCTTTACGGTGAATATATTTACATTCTAAATATGTACTTCTGTAGATGTGAACTTTATTTGAAATGTGTGGAGCTTTTCTCCCCGGGCCTCTACTGAAAATGGACATATATCCAGCTAGACTAGCCCGGTCAACAAATGTAAAATAAAAAAAATAAAAATAAAATTATACATGATATGGAGGTAGATAGGGAGGTATGTAGGTAGGTATGTTATGTTTTCATAATGATGTGGTTATGGCTAAGGGAAACTCTGGGACTTTCATTGTGGAGAAAGGATGGTGAATTAAACTTAATAAATAATGACAGCTGTTTTTCTGCAAATATGTATTAATCCTTTTTTTCCCCATCAGTTGTATATGGGCATTGGGGCATTTCTGGATTTGTCCCTGGTTCTGTTTATATTTGTCTATGATTAATTGAGAGGTTAACATATAGATTTGAATGTGGTTTTGGTGAAGTTGTCCATGTTGTTGGCTTCATGTTATGTAGTCTACCCTAGGCAGCAGTAAGGTGTTCTGAAAGTGTGTCAGTAAAGGGGAAGATGCTGTGACCTTGACATTATGTTGTCCTATGTTGCTGGTTCTGCATTTTCTGAGTTACGACTGGGTCACACTCAGCAGTAAGTGGACATTGCTTCTGCCCAGCATACCTCTCATCTGTCCGAATTTGGCGGAATGTCCCGATATTGCCTTATATTGTGGTCTATTCTTTGGCAAGTCACTGGGGTGAGCTGAGGACCGGAGTCACGAAATTTACATTTGATTTTCAGGCTTCAAATCTGTCAGAAAATGTATTTTAACATAAACCCTGTTACTCTAGCAGTGTTCTAAGTTTATAAAAGCAGTATTTAGATCTGTCCCTATTTTTAGGCCTTTGTTCTCCTTTTTTTTTTTTTTAATCGGGCTTTTGAACTTCATGTCCTTCAGAAACTGCATGTTAACACAAGAGCAGCGGGTTGAGGCAGACATGCTTAACTGGTTGCAGAATGGAAACTGAATGGGTTAGGTTTAGATGTTGATATTAATTTTGTGTTTTCATGAAAGATTCTCTGTTCTGAATTGGCTAATTGGCTGTACGTTCTAAATGGTTGTACTGAATCTGGCACAAAAGCAGTTACTTTGCAATTAACGTTTTGACCCTCAAGGGGCTTTGTGTCATTGATAATGTCCTTTTCTCATAATTTGGTCAATTTCATAAATGGTTAGACATAAGGACAGGCAGTTGACTTCTGAATTCCTACCCTCCAGGAAATTCATGCTAATGCAATGTTGGACTAGTTATATTGGCTTTTAAGAACAGTACAAGTTGTACGAGCAATATTTATAAAATAAAAGGAAAAAAAAAATTCCCCACTTTTGGACTTTGTCCAATGTTATTTCTGCATTTGTCCAGATGTTTTGCTCCGAGGTTGGGAGGTGTGGTTCACATGTAGTGACTTGACTTACTTGGTTGGTGTAAAGCAGTAACTGGATTTTGCTATGGTGTCCCCAGAGTGGACAGCAAGCTTAATGCAGGTGGTAAGGGGTGGACATAGTGATACTGTGTCGCCTACACAGGGCAAAGGATTTGATTCCCATCTTTATTTGTATTGTGTCCACCGTATTTGTAGAATGTGGGGGTTTGGAAAGCACCTGTGTGACACCTCTAATGACCAAATGCTCTAGGAGAGGTGAATCATTTCTGTTACCATGGGGTTGAGCATTTGAATGGTAGCTCCATAACTTAGTGGATTGAGTGATGTCTATAAACACTGCAGTTTTATAACACCAAGGTGCCAGTTTTTTGTTTTTTTCTTTTGCAGATGATGTAGGTACAGAATTTCAGGCAGAGATGGCGAACTAGAGTTTCAGGCAGAGATGGTGAAGTACAGAGTTGTATCAGTTGATGGATATGAAGGAACTGGATTTGGACAGATGATGCTGCTGTTGGAGGTTCTGGACATTGGGGGAAGGCTTTGAGGTAGTAGTTAACAACACAATTTTGGGTGCTCATTTTGCCAAATAAGAGTTTGTATGGTCTGGGATTACTGTGGCGATGTGTGCTTGAGGTAAGTTAGGAGCATGGTGAAGCAGGTGTTTGGTTTGCATTAAGGGGATCTTGGGGTTGAACATAGGTGGGGGGAGTTGCAACAGCTGAATTGGGGTGGTTTTAGGATTGGGTTGGGTTAATGGTTAGTTAAGTGAGCTTTGGGGCAAGGGTGGGGATCTTGTAGCCTTTCACCTCCCATCTATAATTATAGAAAAGGTTTGGAATGGGAGTTTGTAACTTTGAATTAGTCATTCTAGCAGGCATCATAGTTTTAACAGAGGAAGTCGGGGGAATAGGGTCCATTTTTACTTGGTTGATATGATGGCGATATAGTTTGATGATATGGTTAGCTGAGGTGTGCCAGGTTGGGTTAGAAGGATTAGATGTTTATTGCAGGCCCATAGGGTAGCTTTTATAAGTAAAGCATATGGTAGGGGTGTTACAGCCACCAGGGGGTAGGAGATTGATGGGATGGATTGTTGCATTATTGGTTCAGGTTTGTGAACAAGGTGGGGCTTTCCAGTTGGTCAAGGAGGATTTAGCCACAATGACTATGGTTCCATGGGTCACAGGGTTATGTACTTTAATGTTGGAAGGGGGTATGTGGGAAGGGTTCAGGTGATAGGGTGAAGATTGGTGGACATTCCTCATTGTCGATAGTAAGTTGCTTGTAGGGGTTGGCTTTGGTATATGGAAGGTCATTTGCCTACAGTTGGGATGGTTATTGCTCCATGGATGCATTGATGGCATGTACAATGTGGTTTTTGGTTGCCAAATGCTTTCTTGCATTATAATGGATAGTGGGTTTGATGGCAGGATTACTAGACAATGGATCCATTAAGAAAGGAAATCTCACTGTGGTCATTAGTATATCCATTGGGCAGGAAAGGAGCTGCAGTTGGGCATGATGGCAAGTCACTGACCCTGAGACAAATTAGGCACACCAAACTGTTAAAAACAAAAAATTCTGTCACAGCGAGCTACCAAAGTCCAAACAGTATACTGTTTCTGAAGAAGTTTGCTTGGGAAGCAAACGAAAAGTGCTTCAACTACTTGTTTAAATAAATCAACAATTTGGTCTTTGGGCTTTGGTAGCTCACTGTGACAAAGTCTTTGACCTTGTTTGTTTCGAGTGACATTGTGCTTCTTGGAGCTTTGGTGGTACATTGTCCTTGTGTGGTTTCCCCTGGCATGGTTTTAGTTTTGGGTGGTGCATTTGGTAGGTACTGATCTGGGAATCATGTTGAGATTACTATTGGTGGTTAGGTAAGCGAGAGTTTACCCAATATACAGAGGTTATGCTAGGTTATGGTTTGTCACTTTAACATTGTAGGGGGTAGCGGGTTAATTTTAGCTGTTTGGGCAATTGGCTGCTTTGGTTGTTTATGAGATAGGGCTTTGGGAGGTGATGACACGAATCCAGTTTGGTAGGTGAGGATGCAGCATACCGAATAACTGTTGGCTTTATGCCTTTGATGGGTGGTTAGGTTGGAAGTTAGGAAGGAGAGAGGGGGAACAGCCTGGTCAGGCTGATGGGCGGAGAAGAGGGACAGGCTTGCCCTCTTCTGTTTCCCCTCTGGTGTTTTATATGTTCATTTCAATGAGTTGGGAAGGGAAAGTGAGCAGTTGGAAGCAATAGGTAGTACATATAAGCAAGTGGAGGTAAGGATGCTGCTTATTTGGTTGGAGGTATAATTCAATAAATAGTACATGAAGTGAGTTGTTGGATGCTGCTTCATAAGTAAAGTGATGGCGGTATGGATGCTGCTTACTGGGTCAGGATGAGTAAAGTCACGCTGTCTTGACTTACTTGGTTGGGTGTGTAAGTCAATAAATGGGATATGAAGTGAGTTGCTGGACGCTGCTTCATAAGTAAAGTAAGTGAGTGGAGGTATGGACACTGCTTACTGTCCTGAGTAAGATTACATGGATGTTCACGCTGTGAGTAAAATCAGCTATACTATGTTTAGTTGCAATTAATAAATATTGATTATCAAAGCTGTGTTATGAAGTTTAATAAAGGTCGATAAATGTCATTCGGTGTGATGTGTTTATTGCAGGGGATTGGGACAAGTGGAATTTTTCTCTCCGCCCTCCTATGAAAATGGGTCAGCTGAACATTATCCAGTAAATATCCAGTAAATAAAGAGAATACATTAAAATGTGCAACACCACAACTATAAAAATAAATAAGTAAATAACAAAAGACTTCCAGCTAGGAAAATAACAAGGAAAATGCATACAAGAATGTATAGCAAAAAGAGAACAATTAAGACCAAAGGGCACCAAGATCAGGTGTTAAAGAAAAGCACAAAAATGTCCTTGTATTGTAAACATTAGATGTGGTTAAGGAAGCACAGTTCCTTGAACATGTCACTAGCTACAGCATACTAGTACATGAAAAACAATGGGCCAGATTTAATAAAGCCTACATCAAGTGTACACTGTGTACACGATATGTATTCAATAAAATTCTTATCATATTTTTTGTGCTTTCTAATCACTCAGAAAGATTACACTAAGTGTACATGTAGTTTACAGTTTGTGGTAACCTTTATGAATCCCTGTCAATATTTAAAGCTGCAAGAATATCAGTAGGAAAACTAAAATTAGGAGGAAGAAGGTGTGAGTTATGTCTGTGTTTTCTGTTCACTCAGATCAGTGTACACTTAGTGTAGGCATTATTGAATCCCTGGGAATATGTCAAATACAACACAGACAGAATCTCTGCATTACTCCTGCTCTATTACACAAAGTATAAAAAAGGTTACATATCACTGTTGTGTTCATTAATGTTTCAAAACCCTTTCATATTGTGGCTGTAGGCTGTTACAAATTCCCATTGGCATTAAAAATGTGGAGTCTGCATTCTTTTCAGCTTGAGGAAACATCTTACCTTGTAGCATACACATACTTTAGTGTGTCTTAAAAGCGTGCAGTAAACTCTGCAACTTTTGAGTCAGTGTGTAGTCATACTTCCATTTCTCCTCCTTCTTATTTATCACTCAGGCTTTCAATGAAACTGAACTCTTGCATCTGTCCAGACATTTAAAAAATGTGGGATTTCACCTTCCTGTCCTCAAGCCATAGTACATCACTCTATAATCTTCTATATAAATTAAAAATAGCTTAGCTATTTATCTGTTTGTATGGCATTATTTGCCAGTCAGCTTCCATAAAATTTTGCATTGATTTATATAAAAATGTGTCATAATGGCTTCTACATCTAGCTTTCTCTTATAATGCAGACATTTGCCTGGAAAAATACACACACAAAGGTTTTATTTACATTTTCTTTTTCCACACCACTTGAATCAATAAAGGAACAGAGTGTCTGTGAATACAGGCATTCTTAAAATATTTGCTAAATCAAACAACTTGCCAATAACAGTGAAGAGAGACACATCACATCTGTTAATGTCAGCAGTCTGTCATAACTCCAAGGGCAGCTTCTGTAAATTTGGCAGCAAGATTAGAAGGGTATAATTTGTAAGAGAGTAAAGTTTAAAATTACCCATTTTTCAAGCAGAGTAAGTTTGAAAACTTTATCAATATATTGGTCTTATGCATAAAAAGACTTAAATATGGTATTGCTGTTCTGTTTGTGACTCTGTCAGTTGTGTTTTCTTGCTGTCACTTACAAGGTGAACATATTCTTGTGTTATGCAAATAAATAAAGAAATTAAATAAAACAAGTATTCATTTTTATCAGCAGTATTTTTCTCACTCAAAGTAGACAACAAAGGAGAGAAAAAAAACAAAAACAAACAGAACTCTCATGACCATAAACAATGCAGATTACCATACAACTGTCTGTTACAGATTTTGTACCATGTCATCCAAGTAATATGAGAAATGGCTCACTAATTTCATAAACTAACATTCACAAATACAATTATCATGCATGGCTTTAATTACACTAAAACTGGTTTGGATAGTTACATTGTCAGTGGTAGATTGTTTATATTTTATAGGAGTAGCTAGAGTAGCTACTTACATGTAAAAAAGCATATCCTTGTGCAAGGTGTTCTTTAATCAAAACAACTTAATTAGGAGATTCTTAATTTAAAACGTGTCAGGTTGATCAGTAGAGCTTTTTATGATGTGTGTATGTTTATAAACACACATGCACATTTTGCTTGTTGAACAAAAAATACCTGGCTTCATGAAAACTGCTGCATCACCTACAGCAAGACTGTGTTGTGTTACTAGCACATGTGTAGTACTTACTGAAGCACAAGTAAAACATCACTCTACACCATGGAGTGGTGTGATGTAACCCAAGACACCAATGCTGCATCCATCCATCCTTCCATCCAGTGCTGTCAAGTCCCCTGTGACCCCCATGAACAGCCACTAGCATCCAGAGAGTTTGCTAGCGAAATAGGGAACAGTGGTGGATTGATAGGCCTTTCTTCTGTATCACTCACATAGATGTGAGTGCACACACATACACGCACCCCTCACACACACACTCTCTCTCCCTCACACACACACACACACACACACACACACACACACACACACACACACACACACACACACACACACACACACACACACACACACACTCTCTCTCACACACTGACACGCATATATATCTCACACACATATCTACATTCAATTCAGAGTTGCTAATCCACCTACCACATGCCTTTGAGATGTGGAACAAAAGTAGTGAACCCTTTGAAAACTGAAGCAACCCAGAGAAGACATACAGACTCCATACACGAACCACCTCAGCCAAGAACCAAACTGAAGAACCTCTTGCTGTGAGGCAGCAATGATACCCACTGCAGCACTGTGCCACCCACACTCCCTCCGTGAATTGCAAAACTGATGAGCTGAATTGTATCTAGCATAGCTCCTGAGTTCAGCCACAGTTCATACTGTGCTTCTCATTATGCACCTTACTCGCATACTGCTTTGTTACCAAGGTACCATACTGCTTTGTTACCAAGGTACCATGCTGGTTTGTTACCAAAGTACCATACTGCTTCGTTTCCAAGGTACCATGCTGGTTTGTTACCAAAGTACCATACTGCTTTGTTTCCAAGGTACCATGCTGGCTCGTTACCCAGGTACCATACTGCTTCATTACCAAGGTACCATGCTGGTTTGTTACCAAAGTACCATACTGCTTCGTTACCAAGGTACCATGCTGGTGAATGATGCTGCTACTACTACAGTAACAGAAATCAGAATGCTGGTTTGAATTAGAGAAAGTGTTTGGACGAATGATGGGACCTAGTGCAAAACAGAAACATGGTTGTCCTTTGCAGGAACTGGGCTGTTCTTGCACTGTGGCTGTAACACTAAATTGTCTACCAAAAAATTGCAGAATACACACATCTGCATCATTATATGTCTCCTTTCTCTGAGAAATGAGCATGCAGTGAACTGATGCACATTGCAGTGTTCATTTATATTTAACAATGCTTTAATTCTAAAATTTGTGAAATGAAGTATAAATCCCTTATTGCATAAAGCTAGGGGATAGTACCGAAGCTTTGCCAAAAATCTGTTATTGAACACCTCTTTATATACATAAAATAATTTTGTTTATCTGGCATGATATACAAATAATAGTATAACTAAATAAACCAAAAAGCATCAGATACAAATTAAGAACTGAGAAAGCCAAAATAGAGTAATGAATATGGTAAACAGTTTTTGAAACTAAAAATGTTATGGCCTATTTAAGTCATGAGCCTTTGTATCACCTTGAGAATAATTGTGCTAAAACTTGTATAAATCATAATGCCATGGCACAAAATGAGGTAATAAGATGTCAGCAGCCTATGACATATTTACAGTTTCCTAAAGCATTCAACAGTCCCTTGCTATAGATTTAGTTTCATGTGTATGCATTCATGGCCAGCTTTATTGTACATCGTTTTTAGTTGTGTTTGTGCTTTTACTAAAATGATACAAAGAGTAATAACAAAGTAAAACAAGAAAAAGTCAAAATACTGGTATATCTAACATTTTCCTTAGTAAGGCTTTCCCTCATCTTTTTACGACAAAGTACACGGTGAACACCTTCATTAACATAGTTGCTATGTTATTAGCTATTTGTTGCAACAGAGGAAGTTAGTATGCCAAAGATTTCACCGAGCTGCCTAACCACAGATTTCTTCACACGTTACATATATACATGAAAAGTGATAACATCATCCCTACCCATAAAATAGTTTTTGCCTCTAAGTTCTGGTCTATACTATTGCCATGGGCACCATCTGTTTATTGTGTTATAGTTTGTTGCCGTGGAAACTATTGTAGTTGACTTTCTCAGAGATCTAATGTCTGGAAAGATGATGATCAGATAAAAGTTGATGATAATCTTGTTTTTACATCAGTCTGCTGCCGCTGTTGCTGTTAAAATAAATACCATCCATTGGTTACAAATGCTAAATATTACACACAACAGACTGGTGTACTCTTTATTACTTAATTAATTATTTAGTTTTGCGAAGTTGCCTGAGGCAGCAGAATTCAGTTTGTCATTTCTGAACAAGTTAGTTTTCATAGGTTTGCATTTTTGAGGTACAAAAAAAAGACAGTTTTAAATTGTCTCTGCTAATATCAGGCATTGAATGTGCATGCTTTCCTATTATTTTTATAATGTTGAGTGTTACATATTTGTAATGCAAGTCATAATAGTAACGTAATCTTAGTGGCCAAAATATGCCCAAACCCTATTTTAATGTTCTTTCCAAACTACAAAGATTCTTTGTGTCATAGTGTACTTTGTATTTCTAGATGTATCTCAGGAGAAGGTTCAATATTTAATGTACACCAGTCAGAACAGGGTGTTTACATTTTTAAGCTCATGGTTTTGTAATTTGGCATATATTCAGGCCTCATTTGCTGTCGCAGTGTACCTTCCTGCCACTTTAATGTACCCTGTCTGCGTGGCATGGCCCAAAAGATACTCTGTGTTCATATTTCAAAAAGGGACATTCCTGCACTGAGGAGTAGTTACTTTTAGGTCACATTATCCCAGGCAGCATGACTGAAATTGTATGGTTTGGATTCAGAGTTCAAGCTGATGGTGGGTTAACTTGGTTGACTACAAGGATACCATTTTTCTGGTACTTGGGTGCAAGTATGCTATTATGTCAGCAAAGTATGTGCACATTTCAACAAGAGCCACCAAATGTCAGTGCCATCATGACTTAACTGGGATTTCGTTGTCAGTAAGGCATGTGCAGACCAACCATACCTCTCAACTGTCCAGATGTTTGCAGAATGTCCAGATTTTTGCCTCATATTTTTGATCTGTTCCTCATAAAAGTTTTGGTTTTCTGGTCTTTTGTGGCAAATGTCAGGAATGAATTCACTAAATAATGATGATAATGTGAGTTTCAGACTTCATATCCTTCAGAAAATGCATGGTTTTATTGTAGCATTTTTCTACATTTATAAGAGCAATGTCTAAAACTTGTCCCTATTTTTGGGGTGTTGTCCCTCAATTATTTTTGGTTTTGTTCAGATTTTTTTTTTTTGTGCTAAGAGGTGGAGAGCTATGACACCAACATAGAGCCACCATATGCTAGTGCCATCATGACATAACCAGGAATTGGGCTCTGAGCTCATTTTGTGATGTAGGTTTCTGGTGTGGATACTAGGCCTTCTCTCTGAAGGCGAGCAGTGGGGCAACTTGGCATGTCTTATATTTGTGCAGGCTAATTAGAACAACAGAGAGACTAACAACAAGAATAAACAAGTATAGACCTGCATTATTTCCTTAGACCATTGCAAGCCCTTCCCCAGTTTAGAATTTTAAATAGCTTTAGTATAATTTGTTTTATATACAGGTTATTAAAGTTGTTGACCAAAGTGCTGCAGGTATGAATGTGCATACCAGTCAAGTATCTAATGTGGTGTATGCATAATTTCTTGTTATATAAGTATTCATCAACTAAAATATCCTACTTTACTGTAGTTTTTTTATTGCTAGCAGTACAGTGCCACTATTATATCTAGGATGCTTTACTAGAGGTAGAACCCCCCCCCCTTTTTTTTTCTTTCTCTGCTGTTATTTAGGGTCATTGAGATGGTGATAAAGCAATGACCGGTATGATGACCATCCAGTGGACCAGCAATCAAGGAGCCTCAATCTTCACCGCTGGCAACAGTGGGGGACGTTCACTAAGAGGATAAGTGTGCACACACAATATTTTCAAATGCAGCTCTCTGCATCAAGTGAAATTTCCCATAAGAGCACACAAGTCCACAGTCAAGTCCGGGGCTGGTTTCTCTTTCTTTCTGCAGATCTCCAATAAGACTCCCCATTAGCATAGCTATAGAGTTGAGTCCTTAGTCATGGTTTCAAGCCATGTCCTCCAACATTGTCTCTGTCCAACCAGTGCTTCGTGTTACTGCCCAAGTAGCTGACACACATTCTTGGTGATTTGCTTTATACACACACACACACACACACACACACACACACACACACACACACACACACACACACCTGGGAAAGGCTGGCACAGGTTTTCTAGCTATGCCCCCACTGCCACCAGAACCCCTCATCAGCTGCTTTAAGTCCCTAAATGAAGGGTGTCCAAGTTTACTGTGTAATATTAATAGTAATACAAATGGTAGTTTGACCAAGATCATTGCCATTAGGAGTGGCCCACAGTGTCACCAAATAAATATACAAGTACTCTCAGAACTTAAATATCTCTGCACAGATTAGCACAATGAAATGTTTAAATATATTTAATAGTAAATAATAAAAGAACAAGACAATACTAAATATATATATATATTCACAGTGACATCAGAGTTCAAAACCACAGGAAATATTTAAAATAACATTGCAATACAAGGTCACACAAATAAAGAAAAACATCTAAACTAAGCTGTACTATATGTCTGACTGTATCTAAGAGAGTTGTACTGTTCCCTAGAAACTTACTTCATTAGAGCGAGGCAGATGTGGTGAGTGGTTCATGTTAGGTCAAAGCAGAACATAGAATGCTCTGTCTCACTAATAGACTTCTCAAAATTAATATCTAAAATATTACTGCTGGGATAGCTTGCAGAATGACATAATTTCTGGTCATCTGTCTTCTAGTTCCCAGGCCAAATCCCCCACTGCTAGAAGCTGGCAGCATTTAGCATCTACCTGTAAAATATACAAAGGCTTTTCCTCAGATCTTTGGCAGATGCTGGAAGTCATAAAACAATTGCATTCCTTCATGCTTCAAAATACAGAAGTCTTTCTAGCACAGACTTTGTGTCTCTAGCTGAATTGAAAACTTGAAAGCCTTTTTATAGCCTATGTTGTTGTTGTTGTGTCTTTCGGCTTATTAGGGGTTGCCACAGCGGAACTCCGGTCCGCTAATGTTTTGGTAGTGGATTTTTACGTGCTGAGTTACCAGCCCTGACGCACAACCTTCAACGAAGGCACGCCCATTCACGCATACCTCCATACAGAAGATGCTCTAGCTGAGAATCGAATGGGACAACATCTTGCTGTGAGGCGACAATGCTACCGCAGCACCACTACCGCAGGCTTTTTATAGCCTATACAGTAATTTAATTTTAGATATTTTTCTAAAATTTGCTGGACTGAGGTTAACCTCTTGTATTCCACTTTCCACTGTTAAAATATATACATTTAAACAGTTACAATATTGCATGTACATTTCTGCCCTCTTCCAGGAGGGCACACTGTGGCTATATTTCAAATAGCACTTTGGAAATACCTTTTCAACACACGTCCGTACGAGCAGTTTGATAAACACATTACATACAGTTCTAATACATTTGTAATACAGGCATCTTGTATAAATCATTTCAGTATTCACCAATGACATAATTATTTACAAAATATCACGTAGCTGTGCTATCAACTATCTACTTTCATCGCAACTGGCATAACATACCCCAATACCTGAGCCTTTGTCCCTTCAGAATCTAGAACTAACTGCTAGTTTAGGGCGTGGGTTATTGTCACTGACAAGCAACTCTCACCTACTAAAGGACATAGTCTAATTCCGAGTGCAAGAGATAAGTCAACAAGAAAAGGATAGTACTAATGCTGGAATTAAATTCATCCTCAAATCTTGGGGAGTACCTCCATAAGGTAGACCCTGTTTTTCACAAAATCTTGATGACACTGATATATATACTGTATTTTATATAGCATTTATCATGGACAGTAGAAGGTTAAAAAAAAAAAGATAGCTGGGTGCAAAAGACCCAGGATAAAAAGTTGCCCAATCCTTGTAAGTGCACTGGTACCAGGACTGGAAAAAAATGACAGTGTAGAGTTCTCAAGACATGGATACATCATACAATGGGGCTAGGCCAGGCTCAGGGGGAGGATCGCCCCCATTGTAGAAGGAAGTACTAGTCTACAAAAATCACAAATTTTGATAGGCCAGAAAAGTGCCATAAAGATGATAGAGTAGACTATTGAGGATAAGAAAGAAATTATTTATTGTTACTGTTATGCAATAAGCCCAGAATTTTCAGACAGAAGATACACAGATTAAGAGAGAAATCAGAGGAAAGAAAAATACTTGCACAAGAAAAACCGTCAGAATCTTCAATAAAGCATTTGTGTTCATTAATACAATAGATTTCTGAAAAACACTGTATAGACCAAGAAACCTTAAGCCATTTGGAAAAGAGGCGTATTACGAAGAGCGAAAATAATAAAGAATAAAATGTAGAGATTTCTGAAAGGTATAAAAAGAAATGTGGACACTGAAAAGAAAGAAAGATCTGATGTGGTGCAATATAGATCTGATATGGTGCAATATTTATGCAAAGGAAAAGGCCAAGTTTAATCAATACAAAAAAGCAGCACCAAAGATATTCAAAGAGAAATACAAGCAAAGGCATCCCGATATGGAAAATTTCTCAATACAAAAATAAGATCACAAAGAGGGATGTAGAACAGAAGATCAGTAAAGTAGAAGTTAAAAAAATAGAAGTTGAAGTTATGGAAAACCTGTGAAGTAAAGGATTTAGTGCAGAAAGTCTAACACAGGTTATATCACAGCATGATGGAACAATGAGTCCCTCGAGTAAGGCAAAACTGGAGGAGCAGGACACCTCTGAAGAAGAAATGTGGACATGGGAAAGCAAAGGAGATTTAATATGGTGCAATATCTATGCAAAGTAGAAAGCAAAACTAATTAATACAAAAGGAACAGCACCAAAGAAAGATATTTGAATAGAAATACAGGCAAAGGCATCCAGACATGGAAACATTTACATTACACAAAATAAGATAACAGAGGAAAAGTAGAAAAGAGGATTAGTAATGGAAAAGTTAAAGAACTAGAAACTGAGGTTATGGATTACCTGCAAAGTGAAGGATTTAATGCAGAACATCTAACGTAACATCACAGCAGGATAAAGCAATGGATCCTCAAATTAAGGAGAAACCAGTGGAGTGGGAAACATCTGATCAGTTACCATGTGAAGATACTTTGGAGCCTTCCATAGGAAACCAGTACAAACATTCAGTTGAAGTTGCACAGCAAGGGAAGGAACAGGAAACTGTGGCAACTCTGACACAGTCAGTGTTGTGGAGTGATAGGCCAGTGAGTTCCCATACGAAAGAGCAATGGATGACGCAGGATGAAAATGAAGAGAATGTGGCACAAGAAGATGCTCTGGATCTTTCTATAGAATGCATGCCCACAGGACCATGAAGCAGTGGCAAACCTCTTTGCAGTTAAGCCATGATAAAGTACAAATTATTATTCCTGGGATAACATTTCAAAGAGGGATATTCCAAGGTGACTCTCTGTCACAGCTGCTCTTTTGTCTTGCCCTTCACGCATTAAGCTGTCTACTTAATAGATTAGGCCATGCCTACAATTTGCTCCCAGAAAACAAAGAAGTATAAAGACTTCTCATCTTCTTTTTGTGGACAATTTAAAACTGTATAGCTGATCAGGTGAGGAACTGAAAGCACAACTTCAAATGGTCAAAACATTTTCAGATGGTATAAGAATGTCATTTAATCTTGATAAATGTGCAAAAGCAACCTTTAAAGTAGGAAAGCTGCAGCACCAAGAAAAAATCAGTTCGAACACCAAACAACAGTCTAATCATGATTCAAACACACCAAAAACAAACCTGAACCAAATGGCTCACTGAAAGCTGGAAATACAGGCACCAGAATTGAACTTATTCTCATGCTTAAAAAGAATTTTAGACCAAAAAAGGTCACTTAATGATACCATGGGATTTTTCAAGCCTCCCAACAAGCTCTACCTAGTTCATGAAACACTTTTAGATCATAATAGTTTACAAAACTTAGATAAAGCAGACTCATTTAAGGTTAGCGTAGTGGTCAGTGCATCCACGCCACAAACAAAACGCATAAGCTTCAACTCCCAACCAGGCTCCTGGCACCCAGCCCAGCATTAATCCGTAAAAACTAATTTTTACAGTTATAAATTCCAAATTCAAAATTATAAATTTAAACTCCACTTTGTGAACTGGGTGGAGTGTGTTGGGAGGCTTGAAAAATGCCATGGTGGCATTAAGTGACTTTTATTGGTCTAAAATTCTTTTAAAGCATAAGTGCAATCTGTTTGTTTGTCTGAAGTCTTACATAAAAAGACAAAAGCGCTCATTTTATCTGCTAAAATAAAAGGATTTGATTTTAAATTTGCAAGCACTGATTTTAAAAGGATTTAAGGGAATTTCCTTTAAGTACAATTTTGGTGCCTGTATTTCCAGCTTGTAGCGAGCAGTTTGGTCCAAACATCAGTTTGGGACAGGAATGTAATATAAAGGAACTTAAGCAAAAAGGAGTGTATAAATATTTGAGAACTGATGAAGGATCAACAATAAAACATGAATTTAGTTCAGAATATTTTAGAACACTTAAATTAATACTGAAACAGCACTGACATCTGGGAACAAAGTTCAAGCTATAAATCAATTTGCTCTTCCTGTCCTAGTGTACAGTTTTGGAGTGATTGACTGGCCCCAAAAGGTGTTGGACAGGAAAGTAAGAAGGATGCTTCATATTCATCAAATGATTTATAAAAATCAGTGCAGACTGAGATTGTATATTCTCCGTTCTGAAGGAGGTATGGGACTCCTCAGAATTGATTACATGTATAGCTCTGCAATTGTGGGACTGCACATACATCTGCTGACCTCACAAGATCCAAACATAGCAAAAGTTTTAAAACATGAGGAGAACAAGTCTAAGATGACTTTCCTGCTTAGTTTAGCAGAAGCATTATCAGCATCAAGTGGAAATGGAAATCAAACCAGAAGTAGATAAAACTCGGGCAGCACCTGAATGTGCCAAAAACAAACAAGGGAATGTAAGGTGAAAATCGGATAAGAAGAAATATGGAAACTGCATAAATGTAGTTGCAGGTATAGAAAACTTTTGGAACAACCTCATGTTGATCAGGATCAAATGCAAGAATGGTTAAGGAGAGATGAATTTAAGCAAAAGATGAAAGTTTAATATTGGTGGCCCAAGATAGTGGACTACGTACATGTTGGTTTACAAAGTCCGTTGAACATGTGGGAGAAACAGACAAAAGTAGCTTTTGTAAAACAGAATTGGAAATGGTCACACATCTTTGTTGCTGGTTGTGATATACTAAATGCAGAAGGACTGTATCCTGAAAGGCATAATGTGGCAAGACTGTTCACCTGGGTAATGTATAAACATTATAATATTGAAGTAACTGAAAAACACTAGAAAAATGAGGCACAACACATTACAGAAAATTATGAAGTTTATAGCACATGGGCTCACCCATTAACAAGAGTTCAAAAAATAGATGCAAGAAAACTAAATGTAGTCCAGGACAAGAAGACAAAAGTAGCACTGAGCGTTGAAATTGCTACACCCTGTGATTACAGTGTCTTGCGTACAGAGAGACATAAAGTCATAAAATACTAGGATTTGCAGGCAGAAACAAGGGCAATGGCGAAGAAGTATATCCAGACAGTTCCAGTAGTAGCAGGAGCAATGGGTCTTGTAAAAAAAAGAATTTACAGACTTGCATAGATTATGTAACTCTGTACGAATTGCAAGAGTCATTATTGTGCACATTGTGGGTACTGGGAAGAGCACTTCTGGTGAACATCAAAGACTGAAACGATACTAATTTCGTGAACTTTAATCATACTTTGTCTTAGGAATGATGTCTATTCCTGTCATGATATTAGGAACCCAAATGACTGGAGAAATTAAAAAAAGACAAACTGTAAAGTAAGAATTGCTATATAGTTAGTCCATGGCATCTAAAGTCACTTATAAGAAAACATGATCATTTATCATCTGCCTGTGTGCAGTATCACTCGCATCTTCTTGGTAATGCTTATTTACAAGAGCTACCCTTTTTGTGCCTTAGCATTTATGGAAGTGATGACCCTGGGCAAAGGTAAGTACTCACACCCTCTGAAAATATATTGTGATCAAAGATTCAAATTAAACTTTATTGTCATTTAGCACCACCCATGCAGCCTAAATGAAATTCCTTGCATCAGAAAACAACACTTACAAGTAAAAGAATGAAACAACTAACATATGCAATCCTACTCCCGGTACGTGTACGAAAGAGCAGAAAAAAAAAATTTCAGTACTTTTAATACAGAATTATGTATACCATTCCCTAAGTTATAACTGCCCATTTAAATAAATGACATATTACATATTGCACCTTGCCTAAGTTGTCTAATATTGCACTTGAGAGGAATAATATAAATAAATATTGCACTTACTTGGAGTTTGTGAGGTATAAGTTATGCAACAGACTATAAAGAACTTGCTTAATGTCCAGTTCTCTGAGTCTTATGTCCCAGTTGAGAATGATCACTGTCTGGTAGAACCTGTTGTTGAATCTGGTAGTCCTGCAGTGAATGCTGCAATATCCTCTACTCAATGCCAGATGCTTAAACAGTCCATGTGCTGGATGCTTGGTGTCTTGTATTATTTTGGTGGCCCTTCTAATGCTTCTTGCAGAGTAAAGTTGCTGTAATGATGGGAAGACTGGTACCCATTACATTTTCTGCAACCCTCATCACTATCTCTAGTGCCAAACCACACTGTGAAGCTGCTGGTGAGGGTACTCTCAATAGCACCTCTAGAAGGTGGAGAGAATATGGGGCGGGAGCTTAGCTTTCTTCAGTCTTCTCAAAAACAAAGGCATTGGTGCACTTTCTTGACCAACTGTCTGGTGTTACTTGACCATGAGAGATCCTCTGATATGTGTATGCCAAGGAATTGTGTACACTTGTGTCTCTACACTCTCACCATTGATCATGAGCACTGGCTGGTTTGTTTTCTTTTTCCTAAAGCTGATGATGATCTCTTTCATCTTGCTTACATTCAGGACAAAGTTGTTTCCCTCACACCAGCTGATCAGAGATACCACCTCCTCTCTGTATGCAGCACTGCATACATGTGACACATGGTTCTATTTTTAGCTTTGGTAAAAGAAAATGCCAAATATTTTTCTATCCTAAACAAAGAATTATTCCCTGACTCAAAAGATATACAGAATCCCATCAGAAGAGGATATCTCCTTATTGGAATGTTGGCACTCGAAATGCTGAGTGCCAAAAAAACCCCGAAACACAGGAGAAGAGCGAATCTCAAAAATGTCTCTTCTCCTTAAAACTTTTCTTTTTGGGGGGGTTGGGGGCATCCCACCCCTGCAGCCCACCCCCCAAAATTTATGTATACCAACTCAGAGATTGCCATGTCTCAGGGAAAAGGGATATTCTGAGAAATGGCATTTCAGACTTGGTGTATGTATATACTACCATACACAGACCAGTCATTCTCCTGTCCTGGCATTTCAAATTGTTACTGAAGAGAGCTTATGTTTTAATATAGTTCTACTGAACTAAACCCAAGGGCTGTAGAGGATGAATGAGGTGATGATGCCACTACAGAGATCACACCTAGAGTACTACATGGTGTCTTCAGGTCTGTATAGGTGAAAAAGAGGTAGGGAGGCTGCAGTAGGCAAATGTTTACACATATGTTTTGGGTTAGTTATGTACAGCTGTGCTGCACAGCCTTATGCTTTAATTGTTCTTGATTGTGTTACTCTGGCAGCTTGTACACTTTCTGCTTGAAAAGCTCACCTACAATTTGATGTGTTTTTGCTTTCTTGTATTTTGTATTACCTTATTGCCTTCTTCTATTTTGTGATTTGTTTTCTTTACACTGTGTTTTACTTGTGTTCTGCTTTTAATTGCATATTAAATTTTGGAAAGAGACCACAGCTGTGTTTTTGTGAGTCACACAAAAATTAGAACAAGTCAATTAAGGAGTTACACAGAAGATAGAACAGGTCAATTAAGGTTGATTATCTGTGAACTGAAGGTGGAGCTGGGAACTAAACGTTCTATTTAAGGGGAAAAATAAAACATTTGAGAGCTTTACTGGAAAATCTCACACAGACTCTGCTACAACTTGCTCTTAGGGAAAGGTTAGTTTGCTTTTGCTTTCTTGTATTTTGTATTACCTTATTGCCTTTTGCTATTTTGTATGTTAGGTTTGTTTTCTTTACATTGTGTTTTGCTTTTAATTGCATATTAAAATTAGGAAAGAGACCACAACTGTCTCTCTTGTGAGTCAGATGGAAAATTTACCATCATTCCCACCCTGGTGTTATGCTCTTAAACTAAACTGTCTTTTTTAGTTGCCTGCCTCTTAAGTTAATTTGACCACATATCTCCTTCCTCTCTTCTTTCATTGGCTGTTGTGTGTAAGCACAAAGTTATCATTTTGTAATATCACTCCCCTTCAACTATTTAAATTTTATTGGCCACCCCACTGTATTCCATAGACAATTGCTTTCTTTCACACACCATGCAGAAACCCTGCATGTACAGCACCACAAGCAACCATGACCACTGCACACAGATGCATATGTTTGTGAACTGTATTTTGATTAGCATCATACCGACACAACCATGCATAGCTGTTTGTGATACTTGATGGTACATGATGTGCAGAGGCACTTATGCATGGTCTGTGTAGAAAGGCACATTTGTGTAATTGTGTATATTGGTGGCATTCATGCCACAGGGTACAAAATTGTGGCATTTTGTGCCACATTACCATTTTATGTATAATCCAACATTGCAGTGCATACAGTTTGGCAATGTGTTTTACCATGCACTGGGGACTTTGGGAAGTTTTAGAAGAGACTGAAAGACTGATTTCATATGCTCCTTAATGCACACATATTTGGATTTCACTGGTAAGGTGTATCCCTTCCATGTTCCTTATTACGGTCCCACACCAGAGTCTTAATAAAACAGTAGTTGATTTTAATAACTGTTAGCATTTTACTGTAATAATTAAAGTTCTACTGTGCTTGGAAAGACAGGACAGTGTTCAAGTTTGAAAGGGAACACTTTCCTGTGGTGTTTGACAAGGATAGGTCCTGAGATTTTCTGCAAGTTAAAATGTTGTTTGGGTTGCCATAGTTAGCATGGCTTGTGGTTTTAAATGTTATGTAGAATTCTTTCGAGAGGGCATGGTTTGCTAAAGGGGTTCTAAGCATATGCCTACATTTTGGTGGAGCTGCATTTGTGGGTGATGTTGATTGCACTTGGGATACTGGCCTACAATAGCACAAAACCTGACTATGATCTTGAGCTGTACACTGTGGTGTTGCCTGTGGAAATGACACTAGAAAATATAAAATACTAGAAGCTGTCATGATGTTGTATGCTGTAATATACCAGAACTATTAGGCCCATGTACAGTGAATATGTGGCTGTATGAAAAGGGCACATTATTTGTCCACATAATTAAAGCAACCATAATAATTAGATACTTCTAATATGTAGTAGTATATTCTTTCAGCCAGGTTAAGAATCCTGCTCCAGGCACTTGGACAGTATGGCCTCTATCTATTGGGGAGAAGTGGGGATGATCAGCAGGTGAGAGAGCAGCTCTGTGAATATTTGTTGAGTGACATAATTGCTGTGAGTGGGCACATCAGGAATGTGATGTAGTGCAGGTGGAGAATGATGCACATGATCAGCTAGGCAAATATGTATGCATGATAGATCACTGAAAGCAGAGCTATTCGAGGGAGTGGCCAATTAGGGTCTGCTAAACTAACAGAGATAGAGGAATTCCTGGTAGCTATGGCAGGAGTGGGTGCACCTTGCCTTATCGCTGGCAGAGGTTTGGATGCTGGTGCAGGCCTGGCCCGTCACAATCCTGTCTCTCTAAATGATGTAGCAAGTTAGTATAATCTATCAGAGGTTTTGTGTATGTAGTCCTTTGCAGTGTGAAGGAATACAGTGCACACCATTCATAGGCAGTTCAGGCTTGAAACACTAAAATGCATCCCAACAAGGCAAGATTGAGTTCAACTTACTGTTGCATGAACACCCTTTCCATTTATATCACATAGGTATCCTAGTAGCAAATATCATTGGGTTCATTATGGTGTGCTGTCTGGCTGATGTCAGCTGTTCTACTGTGTCTGACAGTGCCAACAGGGATGGGTCACAGTCAGAGGACACAATGGCGCTGTGCCACTCCTGGGTGGTGGGCTGTTCCACATCCATGGTGGACATGTAGCTGTCAAGGCCATGTGACTGTTAAGTATTGAGTACACGGTATCCCCAGAGGTGGAGGGAGAGCTGTTCTCCCTGTGTCTGCTACAGCACCTTCAGAAGTGTGCATTGCCTTTGATGTGGGCATACTCACCACAAGCTGGCAACACAGGAGCACCTGATGCCATTGTGCTCCCCACTTAGTCCCTGATACGTGAACATCTCTGGGGATAAATCATCAAATGTGCTATGCAGGCACAATCTGGTGCCTTTCAGTCCACTATGACTTGAAAAATGTGTTGTGTAGCATTTGGAGGTTTGCTGAAGGTATCATTATGAGCTCTGTGTAGACATGGAGTACAGACAATGGGAACTGATTGGCTATGGTGGCACATATCACTTTCTTAAGCACCTCTGTGAACAGGATTGCAAGTGCTAGCAGGACTGCCTACAGTGTTAGTATATGCCTGTGAAAGGCATAGGGTCCACACTCTCTCTGTGGCTATATATCAGGTGTAAGAAGGCATTTGCAGGGTGCACAAAATATAAGCAGTATGATATGTTATCAGAAGTACTTTTACCCCTTATCATGGGTGGTGACAACTATGAGACTGTAACTCAAGGATTCAGCATCAGTGAGCTGTACACAAGTCACGTAGTACCATCCCATCCCTATCAGAGGAAGTATCTAGCTCTGTCACTCCTTTTGAACAGAGTGATATGAGGTTGACGTCACAAAGTACTACTCCATCCCTGCTACAGGAGATCTCCAGCATGTCCACTTCTCCCCAGCAGAGTTACACAAGACTGAGGTCATCTACTGGTGTCCCATCCCTATCACAGGATGTCTCCAGCATGGCCACTTCTTACCAATAGAGTTACACAAGGCCAAGGTCATCTAGTAGCACCCCATCCCTGTCACGACAGGACATGAACCCTGACAGATTCCAAAGTTACAGATAACAAGGCTACCACCCTCACCTCTTGTGACATGTATTTTATACTCAGTTTGCTTTACATTTTAGTGTTGTTAAGTAACCATTGTCAAAAGAGGATTATGATCCTCAACACCCACAACACATTCCAACCAGTGTTGCATTGCTGGATGTCTGATGCACAGTGTGAACTGACCATACATTGACCGCTGTAGCCTAAAAGTAATACTACATGCATCATCCTCAGTTTGTGTGACACTAACTTTATGATTGCCATGGTCCATAGTTGTTAGCCAGATGCTACCACTTTGCCAGGCCTGTTGTGCACTTTGTACTGCTACCTTTATAGGGGTCTTCCTGTAAGTATATTATCCTCTTTCACCTCTATATTATATTGTACATCTGCTGCTGCTCTGCCTGATACAGTTTGTAGCACACAAATGTCATGGAGCAGCACATAAATGTCATGGAGCTGGTCATCTTGTTTCCACGTGATCATATTTTGCACCATGGCACATACAAAAGCCAAATTCCTTCTGGGTAAAGGGTGTTTTATAATGCCCCTGATGTATCAAGGTTATGGAAGAGTACCTTCAGTAGACCAGAGCCATGTTCAGGGACATTTCATGTCTTTGCATCTGTGGTGTTGTATGAGATTTCAGCCACAGGCTGGTATGGTGAATGGGATTCCTGAGTAAGGGCTCAAGGAAGCATTCTAAACTGCCTGTAACATACTATGCATAAACATTTTTTGTAGGGGGATTACTGGCAATGCACACAGCATCTGTATCAGCAGATACTTATTCTACAGTT
Source organism: Protopterus annectens (assembly GCF_019279795.1). Taxonomy (NCBI): domain Eukaryota; kingdom Metazoa; phylum Chordata; order Ceratodontiformes; family Protopteridae; genus Protopterus; species Protopterus annectens. Next base: position 735,490,054 of record NC_056741.1, on the reverse strand, counting down.
GCACAAAAGGTGTATGCACTTGCCAAAGAGCCCTGGGGAAAGTTACCTCAATGAGACATTTTGTGCATGTCAGACGTACATCATATGTAGAAAACAAAGTGGTGTACAGACACATTGGTGGTAATTCCCTCTGCACTGCAGATTACTTGGCAGTTGTAATCTTACTAGTTCACACATACATGTGTGAGTGTTGGCCAGGGGAGGTGATCTGTTGCACCTAGGACCTCAGGGAGGCATGCCATGTTATAGAAACTATACATAATAGTGGTTCTGACCTCTGCTGTCCTGGGGAACAATATATCTATACAGAGGCATGATGTCAAAGTTTCTAGATGGCTGATGACTGTGATATACCTAATGTGCCTATTTTGGTCACTATAAACTCACAGGAGCTAAGACAGAAGGTGCTTCATACAACGTCCATGTAGATAAACCATGCATTGTTTTAGTTTCAGCATGTGAGTGATACTTTTTACCTAGCTGCTTACTGTGTCATCTCAGAAATGTTTAGTGGTTTGCTGGTCAGTTATTATTTGTTATCTGTTGTTTGAGTTCTCTTTGCAGGGGTTGGGATTAATATGCTGCTAGATGAGTACTGTTGGTGGCAGCTACAGCTAAGATATGCTACTGAGTAATGGCTGCTGCATTATAACTCAGTCCATTGACCTGTAATTCCCAAAATTCCCCCAAGCTGTCAGCATCTAATGAGTCATGGAGTCCAACTATAATGTACATCTCTGAATCATGTTACAATCTTGTCTGGGTACCTTTGCATCTTAAAATAGCCTTATACACATGTAAAGCTTCAGTTGGTTCTATTTATATCATCATTTCCATACTGCGTCTAGAGTGGACTAAACATACCTCTCAACCTCTTGGCACATGAAATCTGGTCAAAGACCAAAGGCCAGAAATTAGGGACAGATTTCAGATATCACCCTTATAAACTTAGAAAGTTGCTAGAGTAATATGTTTTACATTGGCATGTACATTCTGAAGGATATGAAGTCTGAAATTCAAATGTCTGCTATTGTTTTGTTTTTGACTTCAATCCTTAATGAGTTTCAAGAAGCCACAAATTTTATGAAGAACGGACCAAAAATGTGATGCAAAAACCTGGACAATTTGTGATAATCTGGGCAGTTAAGCAGAGCCAGATCCAGTACTAGGAACCCTAGCCAGCTACCTAGGGCCCGATGGCTGGGGGGGGGGGGGTACTGTCTAGTGGGGCTGCCACAACATTTAACTTTTAATTTAAAAAAAGTAAAATTACTTGTCTGATTTTTTTTTATCGTGTTTTACTTTAAGAACACACACTGCATCCCAGCTACATTCTTGTTGCTTCTCTGCGTCTGTGGATGCCCACATATTTTTGCTGCTGCTTCTTATCTGCATGCATGGAATTTAAAGTTGCTTGGGTTCCTTTCCTGCTACTAATGAGATAGATGTTCAGAAGAAGAATTTTCCTTTTGGTAAGAGATAGAATAGTTAATTAACTTGCTTAGGCTCAAACCCTGTAGCTTGGTTACAGGAGACATGATCCTGAATCCTCTACACCAGTTACTAGACTACTTAACAGTTTCAGTGCATTTTTCAAGAAATTGTGAGTTTCAGTGCATTTGTTTTAGGAATTGTGAGTTTCAAGGGAAGAAACAATTACTACTGCTCATGCTAAGTCTGTTTTCAGTGTGCAACAGTTTTCTTTAGCAAATGGCCATCCGTGTTTGTGCTATACAGTTTGAAAGTAGTGTTAGTAGCACAATAGGTAGTATACTTGCCTTTAATGTAGAAGGCTATGGGTGCTACTCCCACACCATGCAGATGTATTGCTGATACTGAGGTGTACTTTAATGGGGGTTGGAAGTACCACACTCCAGACTGTGTCCTCCATTGGATGAGATGCCTAGTAATTATGAACCTGTTGTTGGCTTGCCAGCCATTCCCTGTTGCAGTATTACCAGCTTACTATTTTTTTAATATACCATAGACACTGAATTTGTAGATAAAAAAACTGAAATGTAAAGTTGTTTGCCAGCAGCAATCTCTTCATTAGTTACAAATCTCTTTAATGTGTAATTATTCAAATGACTTTTACTTCTGCACAGATTGTGCATATTGATTGATATTGGTGGATTGTAATGAAGTTTGAGTGGTGTTATGAAGTTTGAATGGCCTGTTATGTTTGTAATGTTCTGAAATGGGTTTGGTCATTATTGGGTCATATCCGTGGTGGTGGTGCTGCTGTAGCATTGTCGCCTCACAGTAAGACGCTGTCCGGTTCGATTCTCAGCTAGAGCGTCTTCTGCATGGAGACATGCGTGAATGGGCATACCTTCGTTGAAGGTTGTGCATCAGGGCTGGTAACTCTGCACGTAAAAATCAACTATCAATCATTAGCGGACCAGAGTTCCACTGTCGTGACCCCTAACAGGGAAAAGCCGAAAGACACAACAACAAATGTTTTGTTTCATTGCTTACTGGAAAAATGTTCAAATCTTCAAATTTAAAACACACTCTAACAAGTGGTGTTGTATTATACAAGAAATATAATTTAATACAATCAGGAAAATGAATCAAGTAGCACCATGCATATATGCATGGTCCTAAAAATGTGTGCAAGGGGCCTATGTTTTGAAAACAGCCCAAAGCTAAACTTAATCTGCCACTGGCCGTATGCATTTTCTTTGAATGTGGGCTTCAATGTTGTTTCACGGGCAGAGAAGTTTATGGTTCATTATAAGTCTGTTTTCATTCTGAGATCGTATTGTTTTGTTTAGCAAATGTCTATCAGTGTTTGCACTATAAAATTTGAAATAGTTTCAAATTAGATTCAAATATTTGTAATCATTGTATAAGGAAAGAAGAAAATAATATGCACACTGACCGGTTTGAACAGCGTTTATGGTAACTAGGAAGAAATAGCCAAGTAATGGGATACTGGAATGGCTGTTGGGGGTTCCCAATCCATTACCCTGCCTAGGGCCCCATTTGACAATGATCCGACTCTGTGAGGTACAGCACTGTAAGCTCGTATATTGCTGTGCAACCCGTGTCTCTGAATCATCCTGTGCATTGCCGTGAACTAAATAAACATATTGTGATGTCCCCTCTCTGGGCCAGTATTCAAGGAGCCTGAATCCTCACCACTGAGTTCGCTTGGAACAAAAATAGATACATACAGTATTTCAAGGTAAAGCTCTCTGCAAGAAGCACAAGTTCCCTTAATAACACACAGGGAACACCCTCAGTCCAGGGTCTGGATCTGTCTGTCTCTCTCTCTCTCTCCAGGTCCAGTAAGATTCCCCACTAGCACAGTTGTAGGGCAGAGTCCTCAGCCAGGGACCAAGTCAAGTCTTCCAGCACCTCTTTGTGAAACCAGTGGTTTGTGTCCCTGCTCCAATGAGCTGACACCCACACACACACTTTTTGAGATTTGAATTTCACGCACACATACAGACCTGGGAAAGGCTGGCACAGATTAACTAGCTCTGGCCCCATTTTGCTCAAACTATAAGGCAGTTACACTGCCACCAGACACGCCAAAGCCAGCTACTCTAAGGCTCTTACAAGAGAACTGAATTATACTGAGTGAAATTAATATTAATACAAATGATAGTGTTTGGCCAATGCATTGAGGCTTTCAGGAGTGGCCACAGAGTCTCCAAATAGATATGAGTACTCTCAAAGGTTAAAATATTCTCTAAAGAACCTGCCACGATAAAAAAGAACCTGAAAATACTAAACATCTGTTTACAATAAACACCAGAGTATCAATCACTGGAACTATTAAAATAACACAGATGAATAGATTCACACAAATACAGAAAAACAGTACTAAACTAATCTCACTATATTTTCCTGACTTATCTAAATAATTGGAATTCCCTGGTGACTTACTAGAGCAAGGCAAGATAAAGTGGGTGAGAGATCCTTCTATGTCAGTTTTCAACAGCAGACTGTTCTGAGACTTCCCTCTCATCTAGTATTACATATATTATATATATAGATATTAAATATCATTACAGAGCTGGATTACAAAATTACATCACACACATCTGGTCATATGACTTCTGGTTCCCATACTACCCCCTTGGCTAGAGGCTGCCAGGATTTAACACATATGTGTTAATAATACACATACATAGAGCTTTGCTAAGATCTGTTGCAGCTTCTGGAAGTTATAAAACAATAAAACACTTCCACTCTTCATATAGGAGCTAAAAAAATTCTGTGGCACAGACATTTCATCTCTGGCTGCAATCAGAACTCTAAGATACAATCTTTAGGGCCTAAATCAAGTAATTTAGTTTCATACTATTTTTCAGTATTAGCTAGAGCTGAGCTGATCTTCTTCTCTTCCAGTATCCTCTGTTACTATATTAATTTCAATAGTTATAATAGTCTGACATACAAGTCTATTTAATTTTCTGTCCAACAGGACACACTGTTGGTACATTTTTAATACAAGCAGATTTACAAATACAAATCAGTTTGATATACAAATAGCATATATAATTCTTTACAAAGTTCCAGCTAGCTCTGCTGGGATATTTTACACATCCAGTGCCCCACTTATCCTGGCGTAGCTGTCAATATCTCACATTGTCACACATATCATGAATATTATGAGACTTGTCTATGACTTTCCTCATTTCTTCACACTTCTAAAGATGGCTGGTCTAGACTGGAGCTTACATTTTTGTATGGCTTGATACTAAAACAGGACATGTACAGGACTGTATTTTATGGTGGTTACTTTCTCCAAACTGCAACTGACTTTTACATTTGAAATGTTCTCTTCATTTACCATTTGTGAGTATCAAATCCAAGTCTAATCCCTCCTAATTAGGCCTTGCTACTGGTTGTTTCACTTAAGCCTCATATAGGGCATGAAGAATTGCTGTTGTTCTCCTAATACATCACCAACAGTTTCAGTAAAGTGATTTCCTTCTATCTACCAAACTGTGGTTGCTTGTGGTCAGTGGAACCATTAGCACTATGACCCCTGCTTTCACCAGTAAACAGCTACCAGAATGAAATACAGTGCTATTACTAATATGTTGATTAGGAGGAGGAAGAGGATGATGATGATGATGCAGTCACAAACATGTTCTGGACCTTTATTTTTCCCTAAAAAGTTTCTTTTCCTGCACAGATGCACCTGGCTTGCTCACCTTTTGCTACACTTAATTGATGAGGCTGACAAAGTTTACACTAAAAGAATAAAGTCACCTGTGATTAAAGCAAAATTAAGGAGGCCTTCAATAGAATACAGGCTCAGAGTCCTACATTTAACTGTTTCAATGTAAAACATTTGCTGCATGTGGCTGATTAGTCCTGCAGAAGTTAATCACCTTACCAAAAAGGATGTGCCCTTTCCCACATTCAGCATAACCATCTCCAGAGTTAAGATTTTACACAATAGAGAAAAGTGAGAATACAGATGCAGGAACAAGCCAGATGTACTGCAGTAAGGGGTTTATAAGTAGTAAACTGCATCTTCAATCATAATCAGATTCTGGCATATTCTGTAAATCTGTACCTACAGTCTAAGTAATGGATATGCCCAGTGGCATGTTGGTATGTATAACAAAACATTGTCCCCTGCAGGAAGAGACTATCTGGGAGAAAAAGTGAAATGATTTATTGTAATTGTTTCACAATTTTGAATTTGACTGATAATCTGAGTTGCTCTTTTTCTGCCCAATGCACATGGTGTATCGTTACTATTATTACATTTTGAAACATATTAGCCACACAAAATTACTAGTTTCGTGTTACTGAATTGCCATTTATGTACTTTTCCCGGTAACCTTTAAATCTGGGCATGGCTGTCCAGTGTACTGACATGATTATAGTGAATAGCAATTTAATTAAATGCCTGTAATTGTCTGCAAAATGTAATAGTAGCAGAGGCACCTATGTTGTGAGTTGCAGTGTCAATGGCACAACAGGTAGCAAACTCAGCTTTGATGCTGGAACTCCAGAGGTCTGTGTGCTCTAATCAGACTCCAGGTGATTGAATTGCCGATGCTGCTGTGCAGCATTATAGTGGTACTGCACTGTTGAGTGTGTTATCCTTCAGATTAGATGTCAAACTGAACTACTATCTGCCTGAGTTTGAGATAGCCCAGGTGAAAGTAAAAGATCTTATGGCACCCTATTGAAAACAGTAGGAATCCTTTAACAGCAATAAACCAAATATTATTTACGTATTTACAGGTACATATCTACACATTCTTATATACCATCATCAATGTTATTCTTCCATTATTTATCCTCACTCTTCTTTCAACAATCATAGTCTAATTTTTCACAATATATCAGCCAAAATCCATTCCAAATAATGTATACATAAAATAAATTCTTATCTGCCCTTCTCAGATATCCTTTCTTCTTCTTCTTATAGTCTGCATACATAATCATATTCATGCCTATATTGTTTGCATCATTAATATTCTCAAAAACATTTTTTTCATATAACTTTTCCAGAGTTTAGCCACTCTTTTACATTTCAGAAAACATGCTCTGTTGTCTCTTCTTCCCCACAAAATAAACACACTCTTTCATCTTTCTTTTTACATGGCATGACTTATTTATTACCAGTCTCCATAGGAAATCCTGACATTCTGCAGTTTTAGTACACCATTTTTTCTTTACTTTAATAATTTTTGTCACTTCTGGTAAATGTTTCCATGGATTTACATAATAATATTGTTTCATCACATTATTATACCACATCCTTCTATTCCTCTTTGTATCATCAATTTCATTTTCCATGTTAGTATTCTTTCTTGATAGTTTGTAATTTCTTCATTTATATAATCATTACCTCTCTCTCGTTATCATCTCCCACAATTTTTGTACTTATATTTAAACATTCTCACTGTTAATTTCTCATTCTCATCATTTACCCACTATAATACTCTGTACAAGTTTAAAGAAACCGAATAAACAACTGGATTTAATAATCCCAGTCCCTCTTCATCTTCACTGATATACAACACATCTGTTTTCACTGGGTCTAATATTGAGCCCCATATGAAAAAAACACTAATTACACAATTTCATTTTTCGTATTTTTCTGGGATCATGTAAACATTTGATATACATACTATTTTCCCCCGAACCATTTTCTTGAAAGCTAATCTGCAAGTCCTCTACATAAGACATGTTTCTTTCATCAAACCCTCACATTACCTCACAACTATATAATTTTCTCCAGATTTTATCCATAGCAAAGATACTTCATTCACACTGAAAAATAAACTCCTCCAATTTTCACATCACCCAAACCCTTACTTTTATCTTTATTCAAAGCCCTTCCTGTTTCCTTTAAACATCCATTTAGATTAACTAGCACTTCCCTCATCCATATTTTTATTCTTGGCACCTACAACTATGTCATCTGCATATCTCAAAACTACTGGAATCACCACTTCTTTTTGCATCACATATATAGCTTCTTTCATTTTATAAGCTACTTTACTCACTATCGTATTAATTGCTAATGCAAACAATATCCTACTCATGGGACAAGCTTTTTTATATCCCAATTCAGGCATATTTCTTTACTCCGGCACCAATTCACTAACACTCACTTATTTTGATGTGCTGACATATGCACTCTCCTAATTCTTTACCTTCCATAACATGCCACAAAGTGTCCTGTCCTACTATATCAAATGCTTTACTAATACCACCTACCATAAGTTTCACATCTTCCATTTTACTTATAATATCCTCCATAATTTCTTGAACCACCAGTAATAATTCCTGGCATCCCTTCTCTCTTATATCATATGTACTTTCTTCCATTATGCTCTTCATCCTTCCTTCCATTCTCCTCTGCATTTTTCTCATAAAAATAATTTTATAATCTGCGTTTAATTGAATGTCTCCAATTTTTTATTTTATTCTTATCTTTCTTCCATATAAATTTTAATATTCCACTACATAACTCTTCATAAACAAAGCCTTCTTTCAACTGTTCATTCAAAACATTTACAAAATGCTGTTTTTGCCAGTCCCTTAATTTCTTGTACATTTCAAACCCTAAATGATCTGGACCTGATACTGAATCAACATTTACTTTTCGAAGTGCTTCATCTAATACACTAATAGTAATTTCTTTTTCAAATTCTTCTAGAACTCATTCTTAATTTTTTTACTTGCCATTTTCTCTTATTTTCTTTCTTTTTACTTTTATATATATTTCATGCTGTACCACAATGCCCATAATTTCCTTGTGTTCTTTTTAACTCTCCTTTTAGATTTTTCATTTCCCTCATTAAAGTCAGCTTAAATTTAACTATTTGTGCTATCCACTGGCTTTTCAAAAGTTTTCTCCCTGACTGAGAGAACCACATTGCTATTACCAACAGAGCAACTCTATTCTTCCTCCATTACTGCACAGCTCCTAGCTGCCTCCGCACCAAGAACAGAAGCAGGAAGTGCAGCAGCAAAAGCATTACCCCCTCACAACAAAAAGAGTAAGGGAAGTTCCCTGATCTCTAACAATACTTCCCCTAAATAATCCCCTTGAGTCTCTCCTAAAAATATGCCATCAGCCTAATGAGACTAACCTGATCAACAAAGGATAAATAAAATAAATATAAATAAATATCCTGCCTTTTCCATCAGCCGTACCTTAAAAAGAGAAAGTGGGTCAGAGTGGAGGGAGTGCACTTTCTGAGTTGTAAGGGCTGCACCAAAAAAGTCTTGTGAGGACAGAAACTGATAAAACACAAAAAGCACAGCATGGAAAAAGAGCTTGAAGAAACTAAACAGGAGCTTCATGTGGATGATGACAGGACATTTGGTTAGAATTTGGGGGATTGTGAGTGTGCCATCAGTTCTGGGACTTGAGTATCGACAAAAGCTTGCTCTTGATTTTAGATGAGACTGTGAACCCCCCCAACACACACACACACACACACACACACACACACACACACACACACACACACACACACACACACACACACACACACACATTCAATAGCTGATTGGGTAGTCTTTAAATATTTCCTGTCATTTATGAAAAAGAACAAGGGATTTCATCTGTTGAAGCCATTCTGTTATAAAAATACCCACATTCTTTTAATCTGTTCTTATTTCAGATGGAATGAATGGACATATATCTGTCTCTCATTCTGCGCATCAGAAAAATATGGATGAAGAACACTTTCTGTTTAGTTTTCCTCTGTTCATCATTAAGACAGGGTTAATGCAACCTTCTTATTTGCCACATGAAACTGGTTCAAGTACTAAGCAGAAGCAAGGCAGATAACACGACTTCCTTATTTCTGGGAAAACATTTCCAGTAATTAAAATATTGGTGCTGCTTGAGTGGTTTCTCCAAAATGTGGTCATTATTCTGCATTTTACAATACTGCCGGCATTTGATTTCAGCATATTTTAAATCTCCACTGCTGAGGCAACATCACATTGCTTGTCACTTGGATTGCTGTGGTTCAGACGTGAGTGAATATTGGAATAGTGAAGCAGGGTGATCACAACTGGGAAAACCTATTTGATTAAGCACTGCAACTGTATTCTAGCTTGGTGCTGTACAAATCCTGGACATCCACAATAGCCTGGGGTGTACACATCTTAATGGAGGTGTGCGCATGTGTGTGTGTGTGTGTGTGTGTGTGTGTGTGTGTGTGTGCCATCTCATGTAATGTGTGTGCATTTGTGCATACATGTATGTGCCAGCTCATGTGAGTGCTTGAGAGCATGTGAGCGTGAGACCTGATAAATTTCCTTTTGCATTTGAGTCACTCACATCTTAGATTCCATGCCTGTGGTTTTCTCATGGTCTAAGCTGCCTGAAACCAAGGGATATCCAGTCATGATGTGATGGTTAGTTACGGCAAGGCAATAATGAAGATAATGAAAAACTGAGATGAACGCTGTGTTGTCTCATCCTGTTCTACTATTACCACAACCAGACTTTGAACTATTTCCTCCATGAACCACTTTGTCAGCAAGTCAATGCGTAGTACATTTAGCAGGGATTTTACCCATCAAGGCAGTTACACTGTTTTATAGTACCATAGTTGTTTTTAGTAATGCAAACTTGAGCCATTCTGTTGACATTACCAGATCACCATATCAGCACTGAATCTTCAGTCTAACCCATTAAAATTTTCGGTCCATAGCTGCCAATATCTACTATTCAGCATTGGAAAAGGGGAATAGCTGAGATGGATTATATTTGTGCTATCTCTGTTTGGGCGACTTCACTCTGTGAGTTTTGCACACATCAAGTTGTATATATGTTTTAGGACTGGATTATGCAAGCAACAAAACCAAGAGTTTTGTGCTATTTCTTTCTTAAGTGCTTTAGTTCTTCCCAGTGAATGCTGAGGTAGGGTGGCTCCTATGGAACCCTGAACTGGATCAATTGGGTAATTAGAGAATGCATAAATGAATAAATACAAGCAATAAAGGTAATTTTGTAAAGCTGACAAAAGTGACTACAACTTACTGGAACTCTGAATTTGGATCTGATGCAGATTCCTTTTTGAATGACTGTAGGAAATGCTGATGGCAGAGTAATTTTAATCTTTTGTTCCCCACAGTGCATTTGCTTTGGATACAGTAGGCATTTAAGAACTAGCTTCTCTCTTGAAACTAACGTTATTTTTTATGAATGGGGTTGAGGTCAAAATGTACAAGTGGAGTTTGTGATCACGTCTATTCTATGAACTGAATTGCTCTCTTAGGGACCCAGATAGCTTACAGAAATGGTGAACTAACTAGACAAATTGGCAATGTTTCAGTACTAAAACACCAAAACAGTTGTTGGGATTAATACATTGAATAAAATGATTACTAAAATATTGGGTGTATATGCATCATGTATTTGTATCTGTTCTACATTAATAAGCTGCTTTATCAAATCTTATGTCACTATTCAAAGTACCTATGAACAGTACTAGTCAAGTGATTGTGGGGATCATTGGATGATGTATACACCTTTAAGTGGACACAGTTAAATGTTCTTGTGATCCTTTTCAAGCACTTAAAGCATTTAATAATGCCAACACCTCACAAACTGAGTAGAGTTGTATATGATTGTTTGTTTGTGTCTTTCGGCTTTTCCCGGTTAGGGGTCGCCACAGTGGAACTCCGGTCCGCTAATGATTGGCAGTAGATTTTTACGTGCTGGCATACCGGGCCTAACGCACAGCCTTCAATGAAGGAATGCCCATTCACGCATGTCGCCACACGGAAGACGCTCTGAGAATCGAACGGGCAACGTCTAACTGTGAGGCGACAACGCTACCGCAGCACCACCACCGCAGTAGAGTTGTATATGATAGCACTAGTATAAATTTACGTCTGCTCATCCAGTCATCAAGACTAGCCTTAAAGGTAGCCAAAGTAGTACTTTGACCTGTAGCGGTATGTTATTCCTAAGTTGCAAATATGATGAGTTAGAATCCAATCTCTTCAGTGAGTTTTGCAGTTAGCTTAAAACTGTTAATGGTGCACCAGGTATGTGTATATTCAAGTCCTTATTGCAGCTGTTTAGTGTCTGTGGTAGAGCAAGTAATGTCCAGCTTGCAGTCATCAGCAAATTTTGTCAACCAGACTTTGACATATTGACTTGGATGTCTGAAAAATGAATATCAAACAGAAAAGGACCCAGCCGTGCTCCCTGTAATACCACATTAATTACAATTTTATATTCAGAGAGGTTACCAGCAACTTTCACAACTTGACATTGTTGTATAGCCAGTCTGTAGTCCAGTGGATAATGTAGGGATACACATTGTTTGCCTAATATTTCAGTGATGCCAGCAGATGGGATGGTATAAGCTTTGGCCAGGTCAAGATAAGCAGTGTACACAGAGTGACCAATGTCCTTAGCCTTAGAAACATTTTCTAAGAAATTAGCTATGTTCAGAGACAAGACCTGCTCTTCACCAAAAAGGGACTGATTGGGGTCTAGATCTGTTAAGTTGTTTTTGTCTGCATAAATGTGATCTGCTATGACATTCTCCATGGCTTTGCAGGTAAGGCTGACAAGGCTGATGGGCCTATAATTACCAAGGTCTGCAGTGGGGCCACCCTTCTGTAGGGGAGAGACTGTGGCTGTTCTCCAGGCATCAGGCACAAACCATATGGATAGGCTGAGACTGAACATTTTAAGCAGATGCTCAGATAGTGCATAGTTGGCATATTGCATAGCATGGTATATTGTCTTGTCTTATGGAAGTATTATTTTTAGCATGTGATAAAGATTCTAAGACTTGTTCACAGTTAGTGGGGGCAACAGTATAGGTAGGTGGGTGGAGTAAAGTGAGCACTAAATTTGCTAATATATAGACTATATCCTTGGAATTGGAATGAATGATGAACTCAAGATCACTGGGCGTTCGTTATGTTAGAAAATTAAAGAATAAAGAAAGATTTGTAGTTCCTTTTGCTATCTGTAGTGACCATAAACTTATACATTTTTTTATATTTCTCTTAATGCTTTTAAGTTCCTTGCTATCATGTTTTGGTATGGTCTTGAGGTAGGGGTGGGGATTTCTTTCAACTTTGCATTATTTCCTTCTAGAACAGTTGATTAATGCAGAAGTTTCATCTTTCACCACTGACATTTATCCCTGAACTTGACATTATATTTTTTGCAGACAGGTATTGACTTTTCTATACAGCTGTTTTGGTGCTAGTAAAAGTCCGAGACAAATGTATCGGTCCTCTCAGTTGGGTCCATATGTGGGAGATTATTGGGAATACATACCTCTCAACTGTACAGATTTTCACAGAATGTCCAGATTTTTGCCTCAATTTCAGTCTGTTACTCATAAAATGTGAGTTTCTCTCAAATTACTGGGATGATCTGAGGAATGAAGTAAATAATGACGCACATTTGAGTTTTAGACTTCATATCCTTTAAAAAATGCATTTTAACACAAACCCCGTTATTCTAGCTACTTTCTAAGTTTATAAGAGCAGTATTTAAAATCTGTCCCTGTTTTTGGGCCTTTGACCCTCCCTCAATTATTTACTGCTTTGTCCAGATTTGGGCTAAGAGGTTGAGAGGTATGTTGGGGAATTGTGTGTAGGTCTTTTACAAGCTAATATAGATTTGCCTTGGAAAATCCCTAAAGGCAGTCTCATGTAATGGTTGGGTTGTACCGCTAGTGATTTTTAAACGGCCTTAACCAGGAATGAGGAGATGTGGGATGGGGTACAGGCAGAAGCTAGGTTAGTAAGGACCAGTCCAAGAATATTAGACCCTCTAGTAAGGATTTTTCAAAGTCAAAGTAAACTTTATTGGCATTCAGACCCACACAACAGTGTAAGTTGAACGAAGTGTTGTTGCTTCGGTGTCAGTGCAGACAGCTCATACAATGCAAGAAAAATAACCTGACTATTTAACAACACAATAACAGTAGACAGCTCGTACAAATACAAGAAAGCAACATGACTACTTAACAACACAGTAACATTAGACAGTTGCCATGACAGAGGTTATTTCATCATATAACTAGTAGCAGCACTCAATCAATATTGCACTTGTAGATATTGCACAGAATGTGAGACTTAACAATTTTTCAATTTGCACAGAATGTTATCATGCCTCCTGATTATTGCACAGCAGCAAGGGATGACCAGCCTAGCTATTGCACCATTTAGAGCAATTTGCATTAAGTATTGCACAGAGTAGTTTTCCCTTCAGCTATGTAACTGATTAATCTGATTACCTGTTATTATGTACGTTATTAAAGTTCAACAGTCTAATGGCTTGTGGAAAGGAGCTCCTGCTAAATCTGGATGACTTGCAATGCAAGCCACAAGTTGCAGTATCGCTTACCTGAAGACAAGCAGGAGAACATTCCATGAGTAGGGTGAGTGAGGTCATTGATTATCTTTTTGGCTCTGCCTAGACACCGAGCCTCATGCAGGTCCTGTAAAGATGGGAGTGAGGACCATATAATGGGCGTTTTTTTTGGGTCTGTATTATATAATTGAAGTTTTATAACTTTGAATACCATATGATCGACACCATATGGTTGAAGTTCTAAAATTTCGAAATATATATAAAAAAAATCAAACCACCAAACACAAAACTAAGAGTTATAAGCAGGGGGGTAAGCCCCCCTGTTCTTTAAATATACCAACTCTGAGACCACACTATAATGCGATAAAGGGAAGATTTCAGCTTTCAACTGTCAGGTAGCTTTTATTTATTTATTTTTAATACATGTTCAAAGTTTTATAACTTCGACCATATGGTATTCAGTTATATAACTTTGACTATATAATACAGACCCAATTTTTTTCTCTCATCAGAAAAGTAGTAGTTAAAGTATTGCATCAGGGCATCAAGCTCAGGGGCCTGGATCATAGATGTCTTCTCAATCAGTTGCTCTGCCTTTCATCCCATCCATCCTCTACTCAGGGTAATTTAGAAGGTAAAGGAGGACAGACCAGAAATGCTAGTCATAATGCCTTTTTGGCTGGGCCAGAATTGGTTTTCTGTCCAGCTAAGCATGGCAAGGATGGAGTCCCTTCCACTGCCTTGGAATGTGAATCTCGTATCCCACAACAAAGGTTCTTTCTCCCACCTTGAACTGAAGACCTCAAGATTGCTAGCATGGAGAGACACATATTTACTAAAAACATGCTTGCACTCTTGAGGGGAGACTAAAAGCAAATACAAGGAAATCATACCAATCAAAATGGAAAAGATTCTTCTTTTAGTAAAACAACCTGAATCCAAACCAGACAAGGCTGTCCATTATCCTAAAATATTGGTCTGACATTTAAAAATCAGACTTTTACATCTTTTACATCTTTCAAAAATTCATCCATGGGTTTTCTATCCCTACTTGTGCAGTCACCCCACCTTTACTCCTTACTAGTTGTGATGTAGTTTCTTAAAGGGACTCTACATTTGATGCTACCCAAAAATGCTCTTTCCTATGTGGGACTTATATTATTTATAGGAAAAATTGACACTTCCAGTAGCTACAGCACCTCTCATATTCTTTTCATGGATAATTACCTTTCTAGTGGCCACAATTTCTGCCAGAAAGATTACTGAGTTACAGACCATTTTGTGCAAATAGCCGTTCCTCTTATTCCATAAAGATCAGTTACTATCTGCCCTAATTCAACCTTCATGTATATGGTAGTAATAGAGGTACCTCAGTCAGGCAGTCAGACTCTTGGTATTTTACTGTACCCCACAAAGCAAGTTGGGAAAAGATTCTGCATACACTGGATGTGTACAGACAACATATATATCTTACCTAGAAAATAATAAAATGGTGAGAAAAACAGATGAGCTACATCAGGGAAGTAGATGTGGCCAAAAGGACTACATCCAAATAGCTATCCCACTGTATCTCATTTTATTACTGTATGCATAGCTGGCTGATTTAGCACCCAGTGCCAGTCCCAAAAAAACACCCCTCCCCCCTTCTCAACTTTAACAGCAGCAATACCTCCCTTAGCTCTTCAAAAAAATCTTCAGGTAAAGAGCCAAAAAATGACTTTTGTCATATAGCACTGGAATTCATTCCTCCTCTCAGATCTTCAAATAAAGAGTAAAATGAAAAAAAAATGCACTTTTGCTTTTAACATACCAATCAGCTTCTTACACAGCTCCCCCTCAAAAAAAGAAACAAACAAAAGAAAAAAAAAACAGAACTTGTACTGGCATTTTTGTCCAATGCAGGAGTTCTTGTTCGCCTCTAACACTTTGCCCCACCCTTGCTATGATACTGCAGCAAACTTTAGCAGACCAACAGCAGCTACCACAACCTTCCTTAGAGGTTAGCACCCAGGCCGTCGCTACCTGGTTATCTGTCCAGATCGTTTCCAAACACTCCAATTTAGACATCTTCAGAACCAGAGTAGGTTTTGCTGTGGCTTTCTGCAAGTGGGTCATAAACCCATCTCTTCACAGGGCCAGGCTCCCCAAAGTGTAAAAGTTTTGGTAATCATTCTAGTGACAACATGAAGACTTTAGCACAGTTCTGTAGGAACTTGCCATAATTCTAGATTTCTGAGTGTGCCCACAGTTGCAGTAATACTTTCTTTCCCTTTGCCCTTCTGTTCTTAAGTTAATATCCTGATACTGGGGTTGGGGTGTGTGCACATTCACCTTTTATCCTCACCTTCCCTCTCTCTTGATCCTACAGGGTACTTATCCTCTTCAGGTGCTTGGAGAGGGAACTTTCAGTGGTCTTCTGTTTGGCTGCATTCCATAGAGAGTATTTATCAGATGGGCTGTGAGTGCTCTAACTACTACCAGACCCTGATTGAGGGGACAACAAAGAACTAAAGATGGCACTGGCAGATGTTCATCTTATGACCTAGGTTTCCTGACATCCAGGTGGAAGGATGTCTGTCCTGACAAGAATGGAGGGTTGAAAAGCTTTTGATGTTGGACCAAGTGTTTGTCCTACTACAGCAGAAGTCCCAAGAGTTAGCATTAACTGTAATCAACTGTCAACATAATTTTACATCTAAAATTCTGGTAAGTTCCTACACAACTGTGCACTTTTTTGTTTGGGTTGAAGAGGATTCATAGGTTCATAATTGTATACTAGGCTAATGAGCACAAGGACCTTTATAAACCTACCCATGCAATTCAACCCTATTGTGTCCCTATGTAACATGGGTTTTTATTAGGAGGAGAGTATGGTAGGAAGTTTTTAGAGGTCTTGTGGGGCGTATATTAGTTTGGGCATTACTGTCTGTCTCTATCAGAGACATAGGGGCCAGACCAGGGTGAATTTACATAGGGGTTCATCCCTTGGTGTTGCAGCAGTTAATTCTGAAGTTCAGTTTTTAGGATATA